>NW_027472376.1:0-32459 GCF_965638725.1 Aptenodytes patagonicus | reverse complement strand
CAGCAAGAGCTCTCAGTGCTAGCCCCTTTGGTGTGGGAGCAGTGGCTGGAGGTTTTGAATTTCGGAGCTGGGCTGTGGCTGTGCCGAGAGGACGTCCCCACTGTGCTGTGGCTAGGAAGCTCAGGCGCCAGTGCTTGCAGCGTCTACGAGTATCAGCAAGAGCTCTCAGTGCTAGCCCCTTTGGTGTGGGAGCAGTGGCTGGAGGTTTTGAATTTCGGAGCTGGGCTGTGGCTGTGCCGAGAAGGAACGTCCCCACTGTGCTGTGGCTAGGAAGCTCAGAGCGCCAGTGCTTGTGGGGCTGTGGAAGGGCTGCCTAGGGCAGGTGATGGCCAGCAAGAGCTTTCAGTGCTAGCCCCTTTGGTGTGGGAGCAGTGGCTGGACGTTTCGAATTTCAGAGCTGGGCTGTGGCTGTGCCAAGAAGGAACGTCCCCACTGTGCTGTGGCTAGGAAGCTCAGAGCGCCAGTGCTTGTGGGGCTGTGGAAGGGCTGCCTAGGGCAGGTGATGGCCAGCAAGAGCTTTCAGTGCTAGCCCCTTTGGTGTGGGAGCAGTGGCTGGACGTTTTGAATTTCGGAGCTGGGCTGTGGCTGTGCTGAGAAGGGACGTCCCCACTGTGCTGTGGCTAGGAAGCTCAGAGCGCCAGTGCTTGTGGGGCTGTGGAAGGGCTGCCTAGGGCAGGTGATGGCCAGCAAGAGCTTTCAGTGCTAGCCCCTTTGGTGTGGGAGCAGTGGCTGGACGTTTTGAATTTCGGAGCTGGGCTGTGGCTGTGCCGAGAAGGAACGTCCCCACTGTGCTGTGGCTAGGAAGCTCAGAGCGCCAGTGCTTGTGGGGCTGTGGAAGGGCTGCCTAGGGCAGGTGATGGCCAGCAAGAGCTTTCAGTGCTAGCCCCTTTGGTGTGGGAGCAGTGGCTGGACGTTTCAAATTTCAGAGCTGGGCTGTGGCTGTGCCGAGAAGGAACGTCCCCACTGTGCTGTGGCTAGGAAGCTCAGAGCGCCAGTGCTTGTGGGGCTGTGGAAGGGCTGCCTAGGGCAGGTGATGGCCAGCAAGAGCTTTCAGTGCTAGCCCCTTTGGTGTGGGAGCAGTGCTGGACGTTTTGAATTTCAGAGCTGGGCTGTGGCTGTGCCGAGAAGGAACGTCCCCACTGTGCTGTGGCTAGGAAGCTCAGAGCGCCAGTGCTTGTGGGGCTGTGGAAGGGCTGCCTAGGGCAGGTGATGGCCAGCAAGAGCTTTCAGTGCTAGCCCCTTTGGTGTGGGAGCAGTGGCTGGACGTTTCAAATTTCAGAGCTGGGCTGTGGCTGTGCCGAGAAGGAACGTCCCCACTGTGCTGTGGCTAGGAAGCTCAGAGCGCCAGTGCTTGTGGGGCTGTGGAAGGGCTGCCTAGGGCAGGTGATGGCCAGCAAGAGCTTTCAGTGCTAGCCCCTTTGGTGTGGGAGCAGTGGCTGGAGGTTTTGAATTTCGGAGCTGGGCTGTGGCTGTGCCGAGAAGGAACGTCCCCACTGTGCTGTGGCTAGGAAGCTCAGAGCGCCAGTGCTTGTGGGGCTGTGGAAGGGCTGCCTAGGGCAGGTGATGGCCAGCAAGAGCTTTCAGTGCTAGCCCCTTTGGTGTGGGAGCAGTGGCTGGACGTTTCGAATTTCAGAGCTGGGCTGTGGCTGTGCCGAGAAGGAACGTCCCCACTGTGCTGTGGCTAGGAAGCTCAGAGCGCCAGTGCTTGTGGGGCTGTGGAAGGGCTGCCTAGGGCAGGTGATGGCCAGCAAGAGCTTTCAGTGCTAGCCCCTTTGGTGTGGGAGCAGTGGCTGGACGTTTTGAATTTCGGAGCTGGGCTGTGGCTGTGCCGAGAAGGAACGTCCCCACTGTGCTGTGGCTAGGAAGCTCAGAGCGCCAGTGCTTGTGGGGCTGTGGAAGGGCTGCCTAGGGCAGGTGATGGCCAGCAAGAGCTTTCAGTGCTAGCCCCTTTGGTGTGGGAGCAGTGGCTGGAGGTTTTGAATTTCGGAGCTGGGCTCTGGCTGTGCCGAGAAGGAACGTCCCCACTGTGCTGTGGCTAGGAAGCTCAGAGCGCCAGTGCTTGTGGGGCTGTGGAAGGGCTGCCTAGGGCAGGTGATGGCCAGCAAGAGCTTTCAGTGCTAGCCCCTTTGGTGTGGGAGCAGTGGCTGGACGTTTTGAATTTCGGAGCTGGGCTGTGGCTGTGCCGAGAAGGAACGTCCCCACTGTGCTGTGGCTAGGAAGCTCAGAGCGCCAGTGCTTGTGGGGCTGTGGAAGGGCTGCCTAGGGCAGGTGATGGCCAGCAAGAGCTTTCAGTGCTAGCCCCTTTGGTGTGGGAGCAGTGGCTGGACGTTTTCGAATTTCAGAGCTGGGCTGTGGCTGTGCCGAGAAGGAACGTCCCCACTGTGCTGTGGCTAGGAAGCTCAGAGCGCCAGTGCTTGTGGGGCTGTGGAAGGGCTGCCTAGGGCAGGTGATGGCCAGCAAGAGCTTTCAGTGCTAGCCCCTTTGGTGTGGGAGCAGTGGCTGGACGTTTTGAATTTCGGAGCTGGGCTGTGGCTGTGCCGAGAAGGAACGTCCCCACTGTGCTGTGGCTAGGAAGCTCAGAGCGCCAGTGCTTGTGGGGCTGTGGAAGGGCTGCCTAGGGAAGGTGATGGCCAGCAAGAGCTTTCAGTGCTAGCCCCTTTGGTGTGGGAGCAGTGGCTGGACGTTTTGAATTTCAGAGCTGGGCTCTGGCTGTGCTGAGAAGGAACGTCCCCACTGTGCTGTGGCTAGGAAGCTCAGAGCGCCAGTGCTTGTGGGGCTGTGGAAGGGCTGCCTAGGGCAGGTGATGGCCAGCAAGAGCTTTCAGTGCTAGCCCCTTTGGTGTGGGAGCAGTGGCTGGACGTTTCGAATTTCGGAGCTGGGCTGTGGCTGTGCCGAGAAGGAACGTCCCCACTGTGCTGTGGCTAGGAAGCTCAGAGCGCCAGTGCTTGTGGGGCTGTGGAAGGGCTGCCTAGGGCAGGTGATGGCCAGCAAGAGCTTTCAGTGCTAGCCCCTTTGGTGTGGGAGCAGTGGCTGGACGTTTCGAATTTCGGAGCTGGGCTGTGGCTGTGCCGAGAAGGAACGTCCCCACTGTGCTGTGGCTAGGAAGCTCAGAGCGCCAGTGCTTGTGGGGCTGAGGAAGGGCTGCCTAGGGAAGGTGATGGCCAGCAAGAGCTCTCAGTGCTAGCCCCTTTGGTGTGGGAGCAGTGGCTGGAGGTTTTGAATTTCGGAGCTGGGCTGTGGCTGTGCCGAGAAGGAACGTCCCCACTGTGCTGTGGCTAGGAAGCTCAGAGCGCCAGTGCTTGTGGGGCTGTGGAAGGGCTGCCTAGGGCAGGTGATGGCCAGCAAGAGCTTTCAGTGCTAGCCCCTTTGGTGTGGGAGCAGTGGCTGGACGTTTCGAATTTCAGAGCTGGGCTGTGGCTGTGCCAAGAAGGAACGTCCCCACTGTGCTGTGGCTAGGAAGCTCAGAGCGCCAGTGCTTGTGGGGCTGTGGAAGGGCTGCCTAGGGCAGGTGATGGCCAGCAAGAGCTTTCAGTGCTAGCCCCTTTGGTGTGGGAGCAGTGGCTGGACGTTTTGAATTTCGGAGCTGGGCTGTGGCTGTGCTGAGAAGGAACGTCCCCACTGTGCTGTGGCTAGGAAGCTCAGAGCGCCAGTGCTTGTGGGGCTGTGGAAGGGCTGCCTAGGGCAGGTGATGGCCAGCAAGAGCTTTCAGTGCTAGCCCCTTTGGTGTGGGAGCAGTGGCTGGACGTTTTGAATTTCGGAGCTGGGCTGTGGCTGTGCCGAGAAGGAACGTCCCCACTGTGCTGTGGCTAGGAAGCTCAGAGCGCCAGTGCTTGTGGGGCTGTGGAAGGGCTGCCTAGGGCAGGTGATGGCCAGCAAGAGCTTTCAGTGCTAGCCCCTTTGGTGTGGGAGCAGTGGCTGGACGTTTCAAATTTCAGAGCTGGGCTGTGGCTGTGCCGAGAAGGAACGTCCCCACTGTGCTGTGGCTAGGAAGCTCAGAGCGCCAGTGCTTGTGGGGCTGTGGAAGGGCTGCCTAGGGCAGGTGATGGCCAGCAAGAGCTTTCAGTGCTAGCCCCTTTGGTGTGGGAGCAGTGGCTGGAGGTTTTGAATTTCGGAGCTGGGCTGTGGCTGTGCCGAGAAGGAACGTCCCCACTGTGCTGTGGCTAGGAAGCTCAGAGCGCCAGTGCTTGTGGGGCTGTGGAAGGGCTGCCTAGGGCAGGTGATGGCCAGCAAGAGCTTTCAGTGCTAGCCCCTTTGGTGTGGGAGCAGTGGCTGGACGTTTCAAATTTCAGAGCTGGGCTGTGGCTGTGCCGAGAAGGAACGTCCCCACTGTGCTGTGGCTAGGAAGCTCAGAGCGCCAGTGCTTGTGGGGCTGTGGAAGGGCTGCCTAGGGCAGGTGATGGCCAGCAAGAGCTTTCAGTGCTAGCCCCTTTGGTGTGGGAGCAGTGGCTGGAGGTTTTGAATTTCGGAGCTGGGCTGTGGCTGTGCCGAGAAGGAACGTCCCCACTGTGCTGTGGCTAGGAAGCTCAGAGCGCCAGTGCTTGTGGGGCTGTGGAAGGGCTGCCTAGGGCAGGTGATGGCCAGCAAGAGCTTTCAGTGCTAGCCCCTTTGGTGTGGGAGCAGTGGCTGGAGGTTTTGAATTTCGGAGCTGGGCTGTGGCTGTGCCGAGAAGGAACGTCCCCACTGTGCTGTGGCTAGGAAGCTCAGAGCGCCAGTGCTTGTGGGGCTGTGGAAGGGCTGCCTAGGGCAGGTGATGGCCAGCAAGAGCTTTCAGTGCTAGCCCCTTTGGTGTGGGAGCAGTGGCTGGACGTTTCGAATTTCAGAGCTGGGCTGTGGCTGTGCCGAGAAGGAACGTCCCCACTGTGCTGTGGCTAGGAAGCTCAGAGCGCCAGTGCTTGTGGGGCTGTGGAAGGGCTGCCTAGGGCAGGTGATGGCCAGCAAGAGCTTTCAGTGCTAGCCCCTTTGGTGTGGGAGCAGTGGCTGGACGTTTTGAATTTCGGAGCTGGGCTGTGGCTGTGCCGAGAAGGAACGTCCCCACTGTGCTGTGGCTAGGAAGCTCAGAGCGCCAGTGCTTGTGGGGCTGTGGAAGGGCTGCCTAGGGCAGGTGATGGCCAGCAAGAGCTTTCAGTGCTAGCCCCTTTGGTGTGGGAGCAGTGGCTGGACGTTTTGAATTTCGGAGCTGGGCTCTGGCTGTGCTGAGAAGGAACGTCCCCACTGTGCTGTGGCTAGGAAGCTCAGAGCGCCAGTGCTTGTGGGGCTGTGGAAGGGCTGCCTAGGGCAGGTGATGGCCAGCAAGAGCTTTCAGTGCTAGCCCCTTTGGTGTGGGAGCAGTGGCTGGACGTTTCGAATTTCGGAGCTGGGCTGTGGCTGTGCCGAGAAGGAACGTCCCCACTGTGCTGTGGCTAGGAAGCTCAGAGCGCCAGTGCTTGTGGGGCTGTGGAAGGGCTGCCTAGGGCAGGTGATGGCCAGCAAGAGCTTTCAGTGCTAGCCCCTTTGGTGTGGGAGCAGTGGCTGGACGTTTTGAATTTCGGAGCTGGGCTGTGGCTGTGCCGAGAAGGAACGTCCCCACTGTGCTGTGGCTAGGAAGCTCAGAGCGCCAGTGCTTGTGGGGCTGTGGAAGGGCTGCCTAGGGCAGGTGATGGCCAGCAAGAGCTTTCAGTGCTAGCCCCTTTGGTGTGGGAGCAGTGGCTGGACGTTTTGAATTTCGGAGCTGGGCTGTGGCTGTGCTGAGAAGGAACGTCCCCACTGTGCTGTGGCTAGGAAGCTCAGAGCGCCAGTGCTTGTGGGGCTGTGGAAGGGCTGCCTAGGGCAGGTGATGGCCAGCAAGAGCTTTCAGTGCTAGCCCCTTTGGTGTGGGAGCAGTGGCTGGACGTTTCGAATTTCGGAGCTGGGCTGTGGCTGTGCCGAGAAGGAACGTCCCCACTGTGCTGTGGCTAGGAAGCTCAGAGCGCCAGTGCTTGTGGGGCTGTGGAAGGGCTGCCTAGGGAAGGTGATGGCCAGCAAGAGCTTTCAGTGCTAGCCCCTTTGGTGTGGGAGCAGTGGCTGGACGTTTTGAATTTCGGAGCTGGGCTGTGGCTGTGCCGAGAAGGAACGTCCCCACTGTGCTGTGGCTAGGAAGCTCAGAGCGCCAGTGCTTGTGGGGCTGTGGAAGGGCTGCCTAGGGAAGGTGATGGCCAGCAAGAGCTTTCAGTGCTAGCCCCTTTGGTGTGGGAGCAGTGGCTGGACGTTTTGAATTTCGGAGCTGGGCTGTGGCTGTGCCGAGAAGGAACGTCCCCACTGTGCTGTGGCTAGGAAGCTCAGAGCGCCAGTGCTTGTGGGGCTGTGGAAGGGCTGCCTAGGGAAGGTGATGGCCAGCAAGAGCTTTCAGTGCTAGCCCCTTTGGTGTGGGAGCAGTGGCTGGAGGTTTTGAATTTCGGAGCTGGGCTGTGGCTGTGCAGAGAAGGAACGTCCCCACTGTGCTGTGGCTAGGAAGCTCAGAGCGCCAGTGCTTGTGGGGCTGTGGAAGGGCTGCCTAGGGCAGGTGATGGCCAGCAAGAGCTTTCAGTGCTAGCCCCTTTGGTGTGGGAGCAGTGGCTGGACATTTCGAATTTCGGAGCTGGGCTGTGGCTGTGGTGAGAAGGAACGTCCCCACTGTGCTGTGGCTAGGAAGCTCAGAGCGCCAGTGCTTGTGGGGCTGTGGAAGGGCTGCCTAGGGCAGGTGATGGCCAGCAAGAGCTTTCAGTGCTAGCCCCTTTGGTGTGGGAGCAGTGGCTGGACGTTTTGAATTTCGGAGCTGGGCTGTGGCTGTGCCGAGAAGGAACGTCCCCACTGTGCTGTGGCTAGGAAGCTCAGAGCGCCAGTGCTTGTGGGGCTGTGGAAGGGCTGCCTAGGGCAGGTGATGGCCAGCAAGAGCTTTCAGTGCTAGCCCCTTTGGTGTGGGAGCAGTGGCTGGAGGTTTTGAATTTCGGAGCTGGGCTGTGGCTGTGCCGAGAAGGAACGTCCCCACTGTGCTGTGGCTAGGAAGCTCAGAGCGCCAGTGCTTGTGGGGCTGTGGAAGGGCTGCCTAGGGCAGGTGATGGCCAGCAAGAGCTTTCAGTGCTAGCCCCTTTGGTGTGGGAGCAGTGGCTGGACGTTTTGAATTTCGGAGCTGGGCTGTGGCTGTGCCGAGAAGGAACGTCCCCACTGTGCTGTGGCTAGGAAGCTCAGAGCGCCAGTGCTTGTGGGGCTGTGGAAGGGCTGCCTAGGGCAGGTGATGGCCAGCAAGAGCTTTCAGTGCTAGCCCCTTTGGTGTGGGAGCAGTGGCTGGACGTTTCGAATTTCAGAGCTGGGCTGTGGCTGTGCCGAGAAGGAACGTCCCCACTGTGCTGTGGCTAGGAAGCTCAGAGCGCCAGTGCTTGTGGGGCTGTGGAAGGGCTGCCTAGGGCAGGTGATGGCCAGCAAGAGCTTTCAGTGCTAGCCCCTTTGGTGTGGGAGCAGTGGCTGGACGTTTTGAATTTCGGAGCTGGGCTGTGGCTGTGCCGAGAAGGAACGTCCCCACTGTGCTGTGGCTAGGAAGCTCAGAGCGCCAGTGCTTGTGGGGCTGTGGAAGGGCTGCCTAGGGAAGGTGATGGCCAGCAAGAGCTTTCAGTGCTAGCCCCTTTGGTGTGGGAGCAGTGGCTGGACGTTTTGAATTTCAGAGCTGGGCTCTGGCTGTGCTGAGAAGGAACGTCCCCACTGTGCTGTGGCTAGGAAGCTCAGAGCGCCAGTGCTTGTGGGGCTGTGGAAGGGCTGCCTAGGGCAGGTGATGGCCAGCAAGAGCTTTCAGTGCTAGCCCCTTTGGTGTGGGAGCAGTGGCTGGACGTTTCGAATTTCGGAGCTGGGCTGTGGCTGTGCCGAGAAGGAACGTCCCCACTGTGCTGTGGCTAGGAAGCTCAGAGCGCCAGTGCTTGTGGGGCTGTGGAAGGGCTGCCTAGGGCAGGTGATGGCCAGCAAGAGCTTTCAGTGCTAGCCCCTTTGGTGTGGGAGCAGTGGCTGGACGTTTCGAATTTCGGAGCTGGGCTGTGGCTGTGCCGAGAAGGAACGTCCCCACTGTGCTGTGGCTAGGAAGCTCAGAGCGCCAGTGCTTGTGGGGCTGAGGAAGGGCTGCCTAGGGAAGGTGATGGCCAGCAAGAGCTCTCAGTGCTAGCCCCTTTGGTGTGGGAGCAGTGGCTGGAGGTTTTGAATTTCGGAGCTGGGCTGTGGCTGTGCCGAGAAGGAACGTCCCCACTGTGCTGTGGCTAGGAAGCTCAGAGCGCCAGTGCTTGTGGGGCTGTGGAAGGGCTGCCTAGGGCAGGTGATGGCCAGCAAGAGCTTTCAGTGCTAGCCCCTTTGGTGTGGGAGCAGTGGCTGGACGTTTCGAATTTCAGAGCTGGGCTGTGGCTGTGCCAAGAAGGAACGTCCCCACTGTGCTGTGGCTAGGAAGCTCAGAGCGCCAGTGCTTGTGGGGCTGTGGAAGGGCTGCCTAGGGCAGGTGATGGCCAGCAAGAGCTTTCAGTGCTAGCCCCTTTGGTGTGGGAGCAGTGGCTGGACGTTTTGAATTTCGGAGCTGGGCTGTGGCTGTGCTGAGAAGGAACGTCCCCACTGTGCTGTGGCTAGGAAGCTCAGAGCGCCAGTGCTTGTGGGGCTGTGGAAGGGCTGCCTAGGGCAGGTGATGGCCAGCAAGAGCTTTCAGTGCTAGCCCCTTTGGTGTGGGAGCAGTGGCTGGACGTTTTGAATTTCGGAGCTGGGCTGTGGCTGTGCCGAGAAGGAACGTCCCCACTGTGCTGTGGCTAGGAAGCTCAGAGCGCCAGTGCTTGTGGGGCTGTGGAAGGGCTGCCTAGGGCAGGTGATGGCCAGCAAGAGCTTTCAGTGCTAGCCCCTTTGGTGTGGGAGCAGTGGCTGGACGTTTCAAATTTCAGAGCTGGGCTGTGGCTGTGCCGAGAAGGAACGTCCCCACTGTGCTGTGGCTAGGAAGCTCAGAGCGCCAGTGCTTGTGGGGCTGTGGAAGGGCTGCCTAGGGCAGGTGATGGCCAGCAAGAGCTTTCAGTGCTAGCCCCTTTGGTGTGGGAGCAGTGGCTGGAGGTTTTGAATTTCGGAGCTGGGCTGTGGCTGTGCCGAGAAGGAACGTCCCCACTGTGCTGTGGCTAGGAAGCTCAGAGCGCCAGTGCTTGTGGGGCTGTGGAAGGGCTGCCTAGGGCAGGTGATGGCCAGCAAGAGCTTTCAGTGCTAGCCCCTTTGGTGTGGGAGCAGTGGCTGGACATTTCGAATTTCGGAGCTGGGCTGTGGCTGTGCCGAGAAGGAACGTCCCCACTGTGCTGTGGCTAGGAAGCTCAGAGCGCCAGTGCTTGTGGGGCTGTGGAAGGGCTGCCTAGGGCAGGTGATGGCCAGCAAGAGCTTTCAGTGCTAGCCCCTTTGGTGTGGGAGCAGTGGCTGGACGTTTCGAATTTCGGAGCTGGGCTGTGGCTGTGCCGAGAAGGAACGTCCCCACTGTGCTGTGGCTAGGAAGCTCAGAGCGCCAGTGCTTGTGGGGCTGTGGAAGGGCTGCCTAGGGCAGGTGATGGCCAGCAAGAGCTTTCAGTGCTAGCCCCTTTGGTGTGGGAGCAGTGGCTGGAGGTTTTGAATTTCGGAGCTGGGCTGTGGCTGTGCCGAGAAGGAACGTCCCCACTGTGCTGTGGCTAGGAAGCTCAGAGCGCCAGTGCTTGTGGGGCTGTGGAAGGGCTGCCTAGGGCAGGTGATGGCCAGCAAGAGCTTTCAGTGCTAGCCCCTTTGGTGTGGGAGCAGTGGCTGGACGTTTCGAATTTCAGAGCTGGGCTGTGGCTGTGCCGAGAAGGAACGTCCCCACTGTGCTGTGGCTAGGAAGCTCAGAGCGCCAGTGCTTGTGGGGCTGTGGAAGGGCTGCCTAGGGCAGGTGATGGCCAGCAAGAGCTTTCAGTGCTAGCCCCTTTGGTGTGGGAGCAGTGGCTGGACGTTTTGAATTTCGGAGCTGGGCTGTGGCTGTGCCGAGAAGGAACGTCCCCACTGTGCTGTGGCTAGGAAGCTCAGAGCGCCAGTGCTTGTGGGGCTGTGGAAGGGCTGCCTAGGGCAGGTGATGGCCAGCAAGAGCTTTCAGTGCTAGCCCCTTTGGTGTGGGAGCAGTGGCTGGACGTTTTGAATTTCGGAGCTGGGCTGTGGCTGTGCTGAGAAGGAACGTCCCCACTGTGCTGTGGCTAGGAAGCTCAGAGCGCCAGTGCTTGTGGGGCTGTGGAAGGGCTGCCTAGGGCAGGTGATGGCCAGCAAGAGCTTTCAGTGCTAGCCCCTTTGGTGTGGGAGCAGTGGCTGGACGTTTCGAATTTCGGAGCTGGGCTGTGGCTGTGCCGAGAAGGAACGTCCCCACTGTGCTGTGGCTAGGAAGCTCAGAGCGCCAGTGCTTGTGGGGCTGTGGAAGGGCTGCCTAGGGCAGGTGATGGCCAGCAAGAGCTTTCAGTGCTAGCCCCTTTGGTGTGGGAGCAGTGGCTGGACGTTTTGAATTTCGGAGCTGGGCTGTGGCTGTGCCGAGAAGGAACGTCCCCACTGTGCTGTGGCTAGGAAGCTCAGAGCGCCAGTGCTTGTGGGGCTGTGGAAGGGCTGCCTAGGGCAGGTGATGGCCAGCAAGAGCTTTCAGTGCTAGCCCCTTTGGTGTGGGAGCAGTGGCTGGACGTTTTGAATTTCGGAGCTGGGCTGTGGCTGTGCCGAGAAGGAACGTCCCCACTGTGCTGTGGCTAGGAAGCTCAGAGCGCCAGTGCTTGTGGGGCTGTGGAAGGGCTGCCTAGGGCAGGTGATGGCCAGCAAGAGCTTTCAGTGCTAGCCCCTTTGGTGTGGGAGCAGTGGCTGGACGTTTTGAATTTCGGAGCTGGGCTGTGGCTGTGCCGAGAAGGAACGTCCCCACTGTGCTGTGGCTAGGAAGCTCAGAGCGCCAGTGCTTGTGGGGCTGTGGAAGGGCTGCCTAGGGAAGGTGATGGCCAGCAAGAGCTTTCAGTGCTAGCCCCTTTGGTGTGGGAGCAGTGGCTGGACGTTTCGAATTTCGGAGCTGGGCTGTGGCTGTGCCGAGAAGGAACGTCCCCACTGTGCTGTGGCTAGGAAGCTCAGAGAGCCAGTGCTTGCGGGGCTGTGGAAGGGCTGCCTAGGGCAGGTGATGGCCAGCAAGAGCTTTCAGTGCTAGCCCCTTTGGTGTGGGAGCAGTGGCTGGAGGTTTTGAATTTCGGAGCTGGGCTGTGGCTGTGCCGAGAAGGAACGTCCCCACTGTGCTGTGGCTAGGAAGCTCAGAGCGCCAGTGCTTGTGGGGCTGTGGAAGGGCTGCCTAGGGCAGGTGATGGCCAGCAAGAGCTTTCAGTGCTAGCCCCTTTGGTGTGGGAGCAGTGGCTGGACGTTTTGAATTTCGGAGCTGGGCTGTGGCTGTGCTGAGAAGGAACGTCCCCACTGTGCTGTGGCTAGGAAGCTCAGAGCGCCAGTGCTTGTGGGGCTGTGGAAGGGCTGCCTAGGGCAGGTGATGGCCAGCAAGAGCTTTCAGTGCTAGCCCCTTTGGTGTGGGAGCAGTGGCTGGACATTTTGAATTTCGGAGCTGGGCTGTGGCTGTGCCGAGAAGGAACGTCCCCACTGTGCTGTGGCTAGGAAGCTCAGAGCGCCAGTGCTTGTGGGGCTGTGGAAGGGCTGCCTAGGGAAGGTGATGGCCAGCAAGAGCTTTCAGTGCTAGCCCCTTTGGTGTGGGAGCAGTGGCTGGACGTTTCGAATTTCGGAGCTGGGCTGTGGCTGTGCCGAGAAGGAACGTCCCCACTGTGCTGTGGCTAGGAAGCTCAGAGCGCCAGTGCTTGTGGGGCTGTGGAAGGGCTGCCTAGGGAAGGTGATGGCCAGCAAGAGCTTTCAGTGCTAGCCCCTTTGGTGTGGGAGCAGTGGCTGGACGTTTTGAATTTCGGAGCTGGGCTGTGGCTGTGCCAAGAAGGAACGTCCCCCACTGTGCTGTGGCTAGGAAGCTCAGAGCGCCAGTGCTTGTGGGGCTGTGGAAGGGCTGCCTAGGGAAGGTGATGGCCAGCAAGAGCTTTCAGTGCTAGCCCCTTTGGTGTGGGAGCAGTGGCTGGACGTTTTGAATTTCGGAGCTGGGCTGTGGCTGTGCCGAGAAGGAACGTCCCCACTGTGCTGTGGCTAGGAAGCTCAGAGCGCCAGTGCTTGTGGGGCTGTGGAAGGGCTGCCTAGGGCAGGTGATGGCCAGCAAGAGCTTTCAGTGCTAGCCCCTTTGGTGTGGGAGCAGTGGCTGGAGGTTTTGAATTTCGGAGCTGGGCTGTGGCTGTGCCGAGAAGGAACGTCCCCACTGTGCTGTGGCTAGGAAGCTCAGAGCGCCAGTGCTTGTGGGGCTGTGGAAGGGCTGCCTAGGGCAGGTGATGGCCAGCAAGAGCTTTCAGTGCTAGCCCCTTTGGTGTGGGAGCAGTGGCTGGACGTTTCGAATTTCAGAGCTGGGCTGTGGCTGTGCCGAGAAGGAACGTCCCCACTGTGCTGTGGCTAGGAAGCTCAGAGCGCCAGTGCTTGTGGGGCTGTGGAAGGGCTGCCTAGGGCAGGTGATGGCCAGCAAGAGCTTTCAGTGCTAGCCCCTTTGGTGTGGGAGCAGTGGCTGGACGTTTTGAATTTCGGAGCTGGGCTGTGGCTGTGCCGAGAAGGAACGTCCCCACTGTGCTGTGGCTAGGAAGCTCAGAGCGCCAGTGCTTGTGGGGCTGTGGAAGGGCTGCCTAGGGAAGGTGATGGCCAGCAAGAGCTTTCAGTGCTAGCCCCTTTGGTGTGGGAGCAGTGGCTGGACGTTTTGAATTTCAGAGCTGGGCTCTGGCTGTGCTGAGAAGGAACGTCCCCACTGTGCTGTGGCTAGGAAGCTCAGAGCGCCAGTGCTTGTGGGGCTGTGGAAGGGCTGCCTAGGGCAGGTGATGGCCAGCAAGAGCTTTCAGTGCTAGCCCCTTTGGTGTGGGAGCAGTGGCTGGACGTTTTGAATTTCGGAGCTGGGCTGTGGCTGTGCCGAGAAGGAACGTCCCCACTGTGCTGTGGCTAGGAAGCTCAGAGCGCCAGTGCTTGTGGGGCTGTGGAAGGGCTGCCTAGGGCAGGTGATGGCCAGCAAGAGCTTTCAGTGCTAGCCCCTTTGGTGTGGGAGCAGTGGCTGGACGTTTCGAATTTCGGAGCTGGGCTGTGGCTGTGCCGAGAAGGAACGTCCCCACTGTGCTGTGGCTAGGAAGCTCAGAGCGCCAGTGCTTGTGGGGCTGAGGAAGGGCTGCCTAGGAAAGGTGATGGCCAGCAAGAGCTTTCAGTGCTAGCCCCTTTGGTGTGGGAGCAGTGGCTGGAGGTTTTGAATTTCGGAGCTGGGCTGTGGCTGTGCCGAGAAGGAACGTCCCCACTGTGCTGTGGCTAGGAAGCTCAGAGCGCCAGTGCTTGTGGGGCTGTGGAAGGGCTGCCTAGGGCAGGTGATGGCCAGCAAGAGCTTTCAGTGCTAGCCCCTTTGGTGTGGGAGCAGTGGCTGGACGTTTCGAATTTCAGAGCTGGGCTGTGGCTGTGCCAAGAAGGAACGTCCCCACTGTGCTGTGGCTAGGAAGCTCAGAGCGCCAGTGCTTGTGGGGCTGTGGAAGGGCTGCCTAGGGAAGGTGATGGCCAGCAAGAGCTTTCAGTGCTAGCCCCTTTGGTGTGGGAGCAGTGGCTGGACGTTTTGAATTTCGGAGCTGGGCTGTGGCTGTGCTGAGAAGGAACGTCCCCACTGTGCTGTGGCTAGGAAGCTCAGAGCGCCAGTGCTTGTGGGGCTGTGGAAGGGCTGCCTAGGGAAGGTGATGGCCAGCAAGAGCTTTCAGTGCTAGCCCCTTTGGTGTGGGAGCAGTGGCTGGACGTTTCGAATTTCGGAGCTGGGCTGTGGCTGTGCCGAGAAGGAACGTCCCCACTGTGCTGTGGCTAGGAAGCTCAGAGCGCCAGTGCTTGTGGGGCTGTGGAAGGGCTGCCTAGGGCAGGTGATGGCCAGCAAGAGCTTTCAGTGCTAGCCCCTTTGGTGTGGGAGCAGTGGCTGGACGTTTTGAATTTCGGAGCTGGGCTGTGGCTGTGCCGAGAAGGAACGTCCCCACTGTGCTGTGGCTAGGAAGCTCAGAGCGCCAGTGCTTGTGGGGCTGTGGAAGGGCTGCCTAGGGAAGGTGATGGCCAGCAAGAGCTTTCAGTGCTAGCCCCTTTGGTGTGGGAGCAGTGGCTGGACGTTTTGAATTTCAGAGCTGGGCTCTGGCTGTGCTGAGAAGGAACGTCCCCACTGTGCTGTGGCTAGGAAGCTCAGAGCGCCAGTGCTTGTGGGGCTGTGGAAGGGCTGCCTAGGGCAGGTGATGGCCAGCAAGAGCTTTCAGTGCTAGCCCCTTTGGTGTGGGAGCAGTGGCTGGAGGTTTTGAATTTCGGAGCTGGGCTGTGGCTGTGCCGAGAAGGAACGTCCCCACTGTGCTGTGGCTAGGAAGCTCAGAGCGCCAGTGCTTGTGGGGCTGTGGAAGGGCTGCCTAGGGCAGGTGATGGCCAGCAAGAGCTTTCAGTGCTAGCCCCTTTGGTGTGGGAGCAGTGGCTGGACGTTTCGAATTTCGGAGCTGGGCTGTGGCTGTGCCGAGAAGGAACGTCCCCACTGTGCTGTGGCTAGGAAGCTCAGAGCGCCAGTGCTTGTGGGGCTGAGGAAGGGCTGCCTAGGGCAGGTGATGGCCAGCAAGAGCTCTCAGTGCTAGCCCCTTTGGTGTGGGAGCAGTGGCTGGAGGTTTTGAATTTCGGAGCTGGGCTGTGGCTGTGCCGAGAAGGAACGTCCCCACTGTGCTGTGGCTAGGAAGCTCAGAGCGCCAGTGCTTGTGGGGCTGTGGAAGGGCTGCCTAGGGCAGGTGATGGCCAGCAAGAGCTTTCAGTGCTAGCCCCTTTGGTGTGGGAGCAGTGGCTGGACGTTTCGAATTTCAGAGCTGGGCTGTGGCTGTGCCAAGAAGGAACGTCCCCACTGTGCTGTGGCTAGGAAGCTCAGAGCGCCAGTGCTTGTGGGGCTGTGGAAGGGCTGCCTAGGGCAGGTGATGGCCAGCAAGAGCTTTCAGTGCTAGCCCCTTTGGTGTGGGAGCAGTGGCTGGACGTTTTGAATTTCGGAGCTGGGCTGTGGCTGTGCTGAGAAGGAACGTCCCCACTGTGCTGTGGCTAGGAAGCTCAGAGCGCCAGTGCTTGTGGGGCTGTGGAAGGGCTGCCTAGGGCAGGTGATGGCCAGCAAGAGCTTTCAGTGCTAGCCCCTTTGGTGTGGGAGCAGTGGCTGGACGTTTCGAATTTCGGAGCTGGGCTGTGGCTGTGCCGAGAAGGAACGTCCCCACTGTGCTGTGGCTAGGAAGCTCAGAGCGCCAGTGCTTGTGGGGCTGTGGAAGGGCTGCCTAGGGCAGGTGATGGCCAGCAAGAGCTTTCAGTGCTAGCCCCTTTGGTGTGGGAGCAGTGGCTGGACGTTTTGAATTTCGGAGCTGGGCTGTGGCTGTGCCGAGAAGGAACGTCCCCACTGTGCTGTGGCTAGGAAGCTCAGAGCGCCAGTGCTTGTGGGGCTGTGGAAGGGCTGCCTAGGGCAGGTGATGGCCAGCAAGAGCTTTCAGTGCTAGCCCCTTTGGTGTGGGAGCAGTGGCTGGACGTTTCGAATTTCAGAGCTGGGCTGTGGCTGTGCCGAGAAGGAACGTCCCCACTGTGCTGTGGCTAGGAAGCTCAGAGCGCCAGTGCTTGTGGGGCTGTGGAAGGGCTGCCTAGGGCAGGTGATGGCCAGCAAGAGCTTTCAGTGCTAGCCCCTTTGGTGTGGGAGCAGTGGCTGGAGGTTTTGAATTTCGGAGCTGGGCTGTGGCTGTGCCGAGAAGGAACGTCCCCACTGTGCTGTGGCTAGGAAGCTCAGAGCGCCAGTGCTTGTGGGGCTGTGGAAGGGCTGCCTAGGGCAGGTGATGGCCAGCAAGAGCTTTCAGTGCTAGCCCCTTTGGTGTGGGAGCAGTGGCTGGACATTTCGAATTTCGGAGCTGGGCTGTGGCTGTGCCGAGAAGGAACGTCCCCACTGTGCTGTGGCTAGGAAGCTCAGAGCGCCAGTGCTTGTGGGGCTGTGGAAGGGCTGCCTAGGGCAGGTGATGGCCAGCAAGAGCTTTCAGTGCTAGCCCCTTTGGTGTGGGAGCAGTGGCTGGACGTTTTGAATTTCGGAGCTGGGCTCTGGCTGTGCCGAGAAGGAACGTCCCCACTGTGCTGTGGCTAGGAAGCTCAGAGCGCCAGTGCTTGTGGGGCTGTGGAAGGGCTGCCTAGGGCAGGTGATGGCCAGCAAGAGCTTTCAGTGCTAGCCCCTTTGGTGTGGGAGCAGTGGCTGGACGTTTTGAATTTCGGAGCTGGGCTGTGGCTGTGCCGAGAAGGAACGTCCCCACTGTGCTGTGGCTAGGAAGCTCAGAGCGCCAGTGCTTGTGGGGCTGTGGAAGGGCTGCCTAGGGCAGGTGATGGCCAGCAAGAGCTTTCAGTGCTAGCCCCTTTGGTGTGGGAGCAGTGGCTGGACGTTTCGAATTTCAGAGCTGGGCTGTGGCTGTGCCGAGAAGGAACGTCCCCACTGTGCTGTGGCTAGGAAGCTCAGAGCGCCAGTGCTTGTGGGGCTGTGGAAGGGCTGCCTAGGGCAGGTGATGGCCAGCAAGAGCTTTCAGTGCTAGCCCCTTTGGTGTGGGAGCAGTGGCTGGACGTTTCGAATTTCGGAGCTGGGCTGTGGCTGTGCCGAGAAGGAACGTCCCCACTGTGCTGTGGCTAGGAAGCTCAGAGCGCCAGTGCTTGTGGGGCTGTGGAAGGGCTGCCTAGGGCAGGTGATGGCCAGCAAGAGCTTTCAGTGCTAGCCCCTTTGGTGTGGGAGCAGTGGCTGGACGTTTTGAATTTCGGAGCTGGGCTGTGGCTGTGCCGAGAAGGAACGTCCCCACTGTGCTGTGGCTAGGAAGCTCAGAGCGCCAGTGCTTGTGGGGCTGTGGAAGGGCTGCCTAGGGCAGGTGATGGCCAGCAAGAGCTTTCAGTGCTAGCCCCTTTGGTGTGGGAGCAGTGGCTGGACGTTTTGAATTTCGGAGCTGGGCTGTGGCTGTGCCGAGAAGGAACGTCCCCACTGTGCTGTGGCTAGGAAGCTCAGAGCGCCAGTGCTTGTGGGGCTGTGGAAGGGCTGCCTAGGGAAGGTGATGGCCAGCAAGAGCTTTCAGTGCTAGCCCCTTTGGTGTGGGAGCAGTGGCTGGACGTTTCGAATTTCGGAGCTGGGCTGTGGCTGTGCCGAGAAGGAACGTCCCCACTGTGCTGTGGCTAGGAAGCTCAGAGAGCCAGTGCTTGCGGGGCTGTGGAAGGGCTGCCTAGGGCAGGTGATGGCCAGCAAGAGCTTTCAGTGCTAGCCCCTTTGGTGTGGGAGCAGTGGCTGGAGGTTTTGAATTTCGGAGCTGGGCTGTGGCTGTGCCGAGAAGGAACGTCCCCACTGTGCTGTGGCTAGGAAGCTCAGAGCGCCAGTGCTTGTGGGGCTGTGGAAGGGCTGCCTAGGGCAGGTGATGGCCAGCAAGAGCTTTCAGTGCTAGCCCCTTTGGTGTGGGAGCAGTGGCTGGACGTTTTGAATTTCGGAGCTGGGCTGTGGCTGTGCCGAGAAGGAACGTCCCCACTGTGCTGTGGCTAGGAAGCTCAGAGCGCCAGTGCTTGTGGGGCTGTGGAAGGGCTGCCTAGGGAAGGTGATGGCCAGCAAGAGCTTTCAGTGCTAGCCCCTTTGGTGTGGGAGCAGTGGCTGGACGTTTCGAATTTCGGAGCTGGGCTGTGGCTGTGCCGAGAAGGAACGTCCCCACTGTGCTGTGGCTAGGAAGCTCAGAGCGCCAGTGCTTGTGGGGCTGTGGAAGGGCTGCCTAGGGAAGGTGATGGCCAGCAAGAGCTTTCAGTGCTAGCCCCTTTGGTGTGGGAGCAGTGGCTGGACGTTTCGAATTTCAGAGCTGGGCTCTGGCTGTGCCAAGAAGGAACGTCCCCACTGTGCTGTGGCTAGGAAGCTCAGAGCGCCAGTGCTTGTGGGGCTGTGGAAGGGCTGCCTAGGGAAGGTGATGGCCAGCAAGAGCTTTCAGTGCTAGCCCCTTTGGTGTGGGAGCAGTGGCTGGACGTTTTGAATTTCGGAGCTGGGCTGTGGCTGTGCCGAGAAGGAACGTCCCCACTGTGCTGTGGCTAGGAAGCTCAGAGCGCCAGTGCTTGTGGGGCTGTGGAAGGGCTGCCTAGGGCAGGTGATGGCCAGCAAGAGCTTTCAGTGCTAGCCCCTTTGGTGTGGGAGCAGTGGCTGGACGTTTCGAATTTCGGAGCTGGGCTGTGGCTGTGCCGAGAAGGAACGTCCCCACTGTGCTGTGGCTAGGAAGCTCAGAGCGCCAGTGCTTGTGGGGCTGTGGAAGGGCTGCCTAGGGAAGGTGATGGCCAGCAAGAGCTTTCAGTGCTAGCCCCTTTGGTGTGGGAGCAGTGGCTGGACGTTTTGAATTTCGGAGCTGGGCTGTGGCTGTGCCGAGAAGGAACGTCCCCACTGTGCTGTGGCTAGGAAGCTCAGAGCGCCAGTGCTTGTGGGGCTGTGGAAGGGCTGCCTAGGGCAGGTGATGGCCAGCAAGAGCTTTCAGTGCTAGCCCCTTTGGTGTGGGAGCAGTGGCTGGACGTTTCGAATTTCAGAGCTGGGCTGTGGCTGTGCCGAGAAGGAACGTCCCCACTGTGCTGTGGCTAGGAAGCTCAGAGCGCCAGTGCTTGTGGGGCTGTGGAAGGGCTGCCTAGGGCAGGTGATGGCCAGCAAGAGCTTTCAGTGCTAGCCCCTTTGGTGTGGGAGCAGTGGCTGGAGGTTTTGAATTTCGGAGCTGGGCTGTGGCTGTGCCGAGAAGGAACGTCCCCACTGTGCTGTGGCTAGGAAGCTCAGAGCGCCAGTGCTTGTGGGGCTGTGGAAGGGCTGCCTAGGGCAGGTGATGGCCAGCAAGAGCTTTCAGTGCTAGCCCCTTTGGTGTGGGAGCAGTGGCTGGAGGTTTTGAATTTCGGAGCTGGGCTGTGGCTGTGCCGAGAAGGAACGTCCCCACTGTGCTGTGGCTAGGAAGCTCAGAGCGCCAGTGCTTGTGGGGCTGTGGAAGGGCTGCCTAGGGCAGGTGATGGCCAGCAAGAGCTTTCAGTGCTAGCCCCTTTGGTGTGGGAGCAGTGGCTGGACGTTTTGAATTTCGGAGCTGGGCTGTGGCTGTGCTGAGAAGGAACGTCCCCACTGTGCTGTGGCTAGGAAGCTCAGAGCGCCAGTGCTTGTGGGGCTGTGGAAGGGCTGCCTAGGGCAGGTGATGGCCAGCAAGAGCTTTCAGTGCTAGCCCCTTTGGTGTGGGAGCAGTGGCTGGACGTTTTGAATTTCGGAGCTGGGCTGTGGCTGTGCCGAGAAGGAACGTCCCCACTGTGCTGTGGCTAGGAAGCTCAGAGCGCCAGTGCTTGTGGGGCTGTGGAAGGGCTGCCTAGGGCAGGTGATGGCCAGCAAGAGCTTTCAGTGCTAGCCCCTTTGGTGTGGGAGCAGTGGCTGGACGTTTCGAATTTCAGAGCTGGGCTGTGGCTGTGCCGAGAAGGAACGTCCCCACTGTGCTGTGGCTAGGAAGCTCAGAGCGCCAGTGCTTGTGGGGCTGTGGAAGGGCTGCCTAGGGCAGGTGATGGCCAGCAAGAGCTTTCAGTGCTAGCCCCTTTGGTGTGGGAGCAGTGGCTGGACGTTTTGAATTTCGGAGCTGGGCTGTGGCTGTGCCGAGAAGGAACGTCCCCACTGTGCTGTGGCTAGGAAGCTCAGAGCGCCAGTGCTTGTGGGGCTGTGGAAGGGCTGCCTAGGGCAGGTGATGGCCAGCAAGAGCTTTCAGTGCTAGCCCCTTTGGTGTGGGAGCAGTGGCTGGACGTTTTGAATTTCGGAGCTGGGCTCTGGCTGTGCTGAGAAGGAACGTCCCCACTGTGCTGTGGCTAGGAAGCTCAGAGCGCCAGTGCTTGTGGGGCTGTGGAAGGGCTGCCTAGGGCAGGTGATGGCCAGCAAGAGCTTTCAGTGCTAGCCCCTTTGGTCTGGGAGCAGTGGCTGGACGTTTTGAATTTCGGAGCTGGGCTGTGGCTGTGCCGAGAAGGAACGTCCCCACTGTGCTGTGGCTAGGAAGCTCAGAGCGCCAGTGCTTGTGGGGCTGTGGAAGGGCTGCCTAGGGCAGGTGATGGCCAGCAAGAGCTTTCAGTGCTAGCCCCTTTGGTGTGGGAGCAGTGGCTGGACGTTTCGAATTTCGGAGCTGGGCTGTGGCTGTGCCGAGAAGGAACGTCCCCACTGTGCTGTGGCTAGGAAGCTCAGAGCGCCAGTGCTTGTGGGGCTGTGGAAGGGCTGCCTAGGGCAGGTGATGGCCAGCAAGAGCTTTCAGTGCTAGCCCCTTTGGTGTGGGAGCAGTGGCTGGACGTTTTGAATTTCGGAGCTGGGCTGTGGCTGTGCCGAGAAGGAACGTCCCCACTGTGCTGTGGCTAGGAAGCTCAGAGCGCCAGTGCTTGTGGGGCTGTGGAAGGGCTGCCTAGGGCAGGTGATGGCCAGCAAGAGCTTTCAGTGCTAGCCCCTTTGGTGTGGGAGCAGTGGCTGGACGTTTTGAATTTCGGAGCTGGGCTGTGGCTGTGCCGAGAAGGAACGTCCCCACTGTGCTGTGGCTAGGAAGCTCAGAGCGCCAGTGCTTGTGGGGCTGTGGAAGGGCTGCCTAGGGAAGGTGATGGCCAGCAAGAGCTTTCAGTGCTAGCCCCTTTGGTGTGGGAGCAGTGGCTGGACGTTTCGAATTTCGGAGCTGGGCTGTGGCTGTGCCGAGAAGGAACGTCCCCACTGTGCTGTGGCTAGGAAGCTCAGAGAGCCAGTGCTTGCGGGGCTGTGGAAGGGCTGCCTAGGGCAGGTGATGGCCAGCAAGAGCTTTCAGTGCTAGCCCCTTTGGTGTGGGAGCAGTGGCTGGAGGTTTTGAATTTCGGAGCTGGGCTGTGGCTGTGCCGAGAAGGAACGTCCCCACTGTGCTGTGGCTAGGAAGCTCAGAGCGCCAGTGCTTGTGGGGCTGTGGAAGGGCTGCCTAGGGCAGGTGATGGCCAGCAAGAGCTTTCAGTGCTAGCCCCTTTGGTGTGGGAGCAGTGGCTGGACGTTTTGAATTTCGGAGCTGGGCTGTGGCTGTGCTGAGAAGGAACGTCCCCACTGTGCTGTGGCTAGGAAGCTCAGAGCGCCAGTGCTTGTGGGGCTGTGGAAGGGCTGCCTAGGGCAGGTGATGGCCAGCAAGAGCTTTCAGTGCTAGCCCCTTTGGTGTGGGAGCAGTGGCTGGACGTTTTGAATTTCGGAGCTGGGCTGTGGCTGTGCCGAGAAGGAACGTCCCCACTGTGCTGTGGCTAGGAAGCTCAGAGCGCCAGTGCTTGTGGGGCTGTGGAAGGGCTGCCTAGGGAAGGTGATGGCCAGCAAGAGCTTTCAGTGCTAGCCCCTTTGGTGTGGGAGCAGTGGCTGGACGTTTCGAATTTCAGAGCTGGGCTCTGGCTGTGCCAAGAAGGAACGTCCCCACTGTGCTGTGGCTAGGAAGCTCAGAGCGCCAGTGCTTGTGGGGCTGTGGAAGGGCTGCCTAGGGAAGGTGATGGCCAGCAAGAGCTTTCAGTGCTAGCCCCTTTGGTGTGGGAGCAGTGGCTGGACGTTTTGAATTTCGGAGCTGGGCTGTGGCTGTGCCGAGAAGGAACGTCCCCACTGTGCTGTGGCTAGGAAGCTCAGAGCGCCAGTGCTTGTGGGGCTGTGGAAGGGCTGCCTAGGGCAGGTGATGGCCAGCAAGAGCTTTCAGTGCTAGCCCCTTTGGTGTGGGAGCAGTGGCTGGACGTTTTGAATTTCGGAGCTGGGCTGTGGCTGTGCCGAGAAGGAACGTCCCCACTGTGCTGTGGCTAGGAAGCTCAGAGCGCCAGTGCTTGTGGGGCTGTGGAAGGGCTGCCTAGGGAAGGTGATGGCCATCAAGAGCTTTCAGTGCTAGCCCCTTTGGTGTGGGAGCAGTGGCTGGACGTTTTGAATTTCGGAGCTGGGCTGTGGCTGTGCCGAGAAGGAACGTCCCCACTGTGCTGTGGCTAGGAAGCTCAGAGCGCCAGTGCTTCTGGGGCTGTGGAAGGGCTGCCTAGGGCAGGTGATGGCCAGCAAGAGCTTTCAGTGCTAGCCCCTTTGGTGTGGGAGCAGTGGCTGGAGGTTTTGAATTTCGGAGCTGGGCTGTGGCTGTGCCGAGAAGGAACGTCCCCACTGTGCTGTGGCTAGGAAGCTCAGAGCGCCAGTGCTTGTGGGGCTGTGGAAGGGCTGCCTAGGGAAGGTGATGGCCAGCAAGAGCTTTCAGTGCTAGCCCCTTTGGTGTGGGAGCAGTGGCTGGAGGTTTTGAATTTCGGAGCTGGGCTGTGGCTGTGCCGAGAAGGAACGTCCCCACTGTGCTGTGGCTAGGAAGCTCAGAGCGCCAGTGCTTGTGGGGCTGTGGAAGGGCTGCCTAGGGCAGGTGATGGCCAGCAAGAGCTTTCAGTGCTAGCCCCTTTGGTGTGGGAGCAGTGGCTGGACGTTTCGAATTTCAGAGCTGGGCTGTGGCTGTGCCGAGAAGGAACGTCCCCACTGTGCTGTGGCTAGGAAGCTCAGAGCGCCAGTGCTTGTGGGGCTGTGGAAGGGCTGCCTAGGGCAGGTGATGGCCAGCAAGAGCTTTCAGTGCTAGCCCCTTTGGTGTGGGAGCAGTGGCTGGACGTTTTGAATTTCGGAGCTGGGCTGTGGCTGTGCTGAGAAGGAACGTCCCCACTGTGCTGTGGCTAGGAAGCTCAGAGCGCCAGTGCTTGTGGGGCTGTGGAAGGGCTGCCTAGGGCAGGTGATGGCCAGCAAGAGCTTTCAGTGCTAGCCCCTTTGGTGTGGGAGCAGTGGCTGGACGTTTTGAATTTCGGAGCTGGGCTGTGGCTGTGCCGAGAAGGAACGTCCCCACTGTGCTGTGGCTAGGAAGCTCAGAGCGCCAGTGCTTGTGGGGCTGTGGAAGGGCTGCCTAGGGAAGGTGATGGCCAGCAAGAGCTTTCAGTGCTAGCCCCTTTGGTGTGGGAGCAGTGGCTGGAGGTTTTGAATTTCGGAGCTGGGCTGTGGCTGTGCCGAGAAGGAACGTCCCCACTGTGCTGTGGCTAGGAAGCTCAGAGCGCCAGTGCTTGTGGGGCTGTGGAAGGGCTGCCTAGGGCAGGTGATGGCCAGCAAGAGCTTTCAGTGCTAGCCCCTTTGGTGTGGGAGCAGTGGCTGGACGTTTCGAATTTCAGAGCTGGGCTGTGGCTGTGCCGAGAAGGAACGTCCCCACTGTGCTGTGGCTAGGAAGCTCAGAGCGCCAGTGCTTGTGGGGCTGTGGAAGGGCTGCCTAGGGCAGGTGATGGCCAGCAAGAGCTTTCAGTGCTAGCCCCTTTGGTGTGGGAGCAGTGGCTGGACGTTTTGAATTTCGGAGCTGGGCTGTGGCTGTGCTGAGAAGGAACGTCCCCACTGTGCTGTGGCTAGGAAGCTCAGAGCGCCAGTGCTTGTGGGGCTGTGGAAGGGCTGCCTAGGGCAGGTGATGGCCAGCAAGAGCTTTCAGTGCTAGCCCCTTTGGTGTGGGAGCAGTGGCTGGACGTTTCGAATTTCGGAGCTGGGCTGTGGCTGTGCCGAGAAGGAACGTCCCCACTGTGCTGTGCTAGGAAGCTCAGAGAGCCAGTGCTTGCGGGGCTGTGGAAGGGCTGCCTAGGGCAGGTGATGGCCAGCAAGAGCTTTCAGTGCTAGCCCCTTTGGTGTGGGAGCAGTGGCTGGAGGTTTTGAATTTCGGAGCTGGGCTGTGGCTGTGCCGAGAAGGAACGTCCCCACTGTGCTGTGGCTAGGAAGCTCAGAGCGCCAGTGCTTGTGGGGCTGTGGAAGGGCTGCCTAGGGCAGGTGATGGCCAGCAAGAGCTTTCAGTGCTAGCCCCTTTGGTGTGGGAGCAGTGGCTGGACGTTTTGAATTTCGGAGCTGGGCTGTGGCTGTGCTGAGAAGGAACGTCCCCACTGTGCTGTGGCTAGGAAGCTCAGAGCGCCAGTGCTTGTGGGGCTGTGGAAGGGCTGCCTAGGGCAGGTGATGGCCAGCAAGAGCTTTCAGTGCTAGCCCCTTTGGTGTGGGAGCAGTGGCTGGACGTTTTGAATTTCGGAGCTGGGCTGTGGCTGTGCCGAGAAGGAACGTCCCCACTGTGCTGTGGCTAGGAAGCTCAGAGCGCCAGTGCTTGTGGGGCTGTGGAAGGGCTGCCTAGGGAAGGTGATGGCCAGCAAGAGCTTTCAGTGCTAGCCCCTTTGGTGTGGGAGCAGTGGCTGGACGTTTTGAATTTCGGAGCTGGGCTGTGGCTGTGCCGAGAAGGAACGTCCCCACTGTGCTGTGGCTAGGAAGCTCAGAGCGCCAGTGCTTGTGGGGCTGTGGAAGGGCTGCCTAGGGAAGGTGATGGCCAGCAAGAGCTTTCAGTGCTAGCCCCTTTTGGTGTGGGAGCAGTGGCTGGACGTTTCGAATTTCAGAGCTGGGCTCTGGCTGTGCCAAGAAGGAACTGTCCCCACTGTGCTGTGGCTAGGAAGCTCAGAGCGCCAGTGCTTGTGGGGCTGTGGAAGGGCTGCCTAGGGAAGGTGATGGCCAGCAAGAGCTTTCAGTGCTAGCCCCTTTGGTGTGGGAGCAGTGGCTGGACGTTTTGAATTTCGGAGCTGGGCTGTGGCTGTGCCGAGAAGGAACGTCCCCACTGTGCTGTGGCTAGGAAGCTCAGAGCGCCAGTGCTTGTGGGGCTGTGGAAGGGCTGCCTAGGGCAGGTGCTGGCCAGCAAGAGCTTTCAGTGCTAGCCCCTTTGGTGTGGGAGCAGTGGCTGGACGTTTTGAATTTCGGAGCTGGGCTGTGGCTGTGCCGAGAAGGAACGTCCCCACTGTGCTGTGGCTAGGAAGCTCAGAGCGCCAGTGCTTGTGGGGCTGTGGAAGGGCTGCCTAGGGAAGGTGATGGCCAGCAAGAGCTTTCAGTGCTAGCCCCTTTGGTGTGGGAGCAGTGGCTGGACGTTTTGAATTTCGGAGCTGGGCTGTGGCTGTGCCGAGAAGGAACGTCCCCACTGTGCTGTGGCTAGGAAGCTCAGAGCGCCAGTGCTTGTGGGGCTGTGGAAGGGCTGCCTAGGGAAGGTGATGGCCAGCAAGAGCTTTCAGTGCTAGCCCCTTTGGTGTGGGAGCAGTGGCTGGACGTTTTGAATTTCGGAGCTGGGCTCTGGCTGTGCCGAGAAGGAACGTCCCCACTGTGCTGTGGCTAGGAAGCTCAGAGCGCCAGTGCTTGTGGGGCTGTGGAAGGGCTGCCTAGGGAAGGTGATGGCCAGCAAGAGCTTTCAGTGCTAGGCCCCTTTGGTGTGGGAGCAGTGGCTGGAGGTTTTGAATTTCGGAGCTGGGCTGTGGCTGTGCCGAGAAGGAACGTCCCCACTGTGCTGTGGCTAGGAAGCTCAGAGCGCCAGTGCTTGTGGGGCTGTGGAAGGGCTGCCTAGGGCAGGTGATGGCCAGCAAGAGCTTTCAGTGCTAGCCCCTTTGGTGTGGGAGCAGTGGCTGGACGTTTCGAATTTCAGAGCTGGGCTGTGGCTGTGCCGAGAAGGAACGTCCCCACTGTGCTGTGGCTAGGAAGCTCAGAGCGCCAGTGCTTGTGGGGCTGTGGAAGGGCTGCCTAGGGCAGGTGATGGCCAGCAAGAGCTTTCAGTGCTAGCCCCTTTGGTGTGGGAGCAGTGGCTGGACGTTTTGAATTTCGGAGCTGGGCTGTGGCTGTGCCGAGAAGGAACGTCCCCACTGTGCTGTGGCTAGGAAGCTCAGAGCGCCAGTGCTTGTGGGGCTGTGGAAGGGCTGCCTAGGGCAGGTGATGGCCAGCAAGAGCTTTCAGTGCTAGCCCCTTTGGTGTGGGAGCAGTGGCTGGACGTTTCGAATTTCAGAGCTGGGCTGTGGCTGTGCCGAGAAGGAACGTCCCCACTGTGCTGTGGCTAGGAAGCTCAGAGCGCCAGTGCTTGTGGGGCTGTGGAAGGGCTGCCTAGGGCAGGTGATGGCCAGCAAGAGCTTTCAGTGCTAGCCCCTTTGGTGTGGGAGCAGTGGCTGGACGTTTTGAATTTCGGAGCTGGGCTGTGGCTGTGCCGAGAAGGAACAGTCCCCACTGTGCTGTGGCTAGGAAGCTCAGAGCGCCAGTGCTTGTGGGGCTGTGGAAGGGCTGCCTAGGGAAGGTGATGGCCAGCAAGAGCTTTCAGTGCTAGCCCCTTTGGTGTGGGAGCAGTGGCTGGACGTTTCGAATTTCGGAGCTGGGCTGTGGCTGTGCCGAGAAGGAACGTCCCCACTGTGCTGTGGTTAGGAAGCTCAGAGCGCCAGTGCTTGTGGGGCTGTGGAAGGGCTGCCTAGGGCAGGTGATGGCCAGCAAGAGCTTTCAGTGCTAGCCCCTTTGGTGTGGGAGCAGTGGCTGGAGGTTTTGAATTTCGGAGCTGGGCTCTGGCTGTGCCAAGAAGGAACGTCCCCACTGTGCTGTGGCTAGGAAGCTCAGAGCGCCAGTGCTTTGGGGGCTGTGGAAGGGCTGCCTAGGGCAGGTGCTGGCCAGCAAGAGCTTTCAGTGCTAGCCCCTTTTGGTGTGGAGCAGTGGCTGGACGTTTTGAATTTCGGAGCTGGGCTGTGGCTGTGCCGAGAAGGAACGTCCCCACTGTGCTGTGGCTAGGAAGCTCAGAGCGCCAGTGCTTGTGGGGCTGTGGAAGGGCTGCCTAGGGCAGGTGATGGCCAGCAAGAGCTTTCAGTGCTAGCCCCTTTGGTGTGGGAGCAGTGGCTGGACGTTTTGAATTTCGGAGCTGGGCTGTGGCTGTGCCGAGAAGGAACGTCCCCACTGTGCTGTGGCTAGGAAGCTCAGAGCGCCAGTGCTTGTGGGGCTGTGGAAGGGCTGCCTAGGGAAGGTGATGGCCAGCAAGAGCTTTCAGTGCTAGCCCCCTTTGGTGTGGGAGCAGTGGCTGGACGTTTCGAATTTCGGAGCTGGGCTCTGGCTGTGCCGAGAAGGAACGTCCCCACTGTGCTGTGGCTAGGAAGCTCAGAGCGCCAGTGCTTGTGGGGCTGTGGAAGGGCTGCCTAGGGAAGGTGATGGCCAGCAAGAGCTTTCAGTGCTAGCCCCTTTGGTGTGGGAGCAGTGGCTGGAGGTTTTGAATTTCGGAGCTGGGCTGTGGCTGTGCCGAGAAGGAACGTCCCCACTGTGCTGTGGCTAGGAAGCTCAGAGCGCCAGTGCTTGTGGGGCTGTGGAAGGGCTGCCTAGGGCAGGTGATGGCCAGCAAGAGCTTTCAGTGCTAGCCCCTTTGGTGTGGGAGCAGTGGCTGGACGTTTTGAATTTCGGAGCTGGGCTGTGGCTGTGCCGAGAAGGAACGTCCCCACTGTGCTGTGGCTAGGAAGCTCAGAGCGCCAGTGCTTGTGGGGCTGTGGAAGGGCTGCCTAGGGCAGGTGATGGCCAGCAAGAGCTTTCAGTGCTAGCCCCTTTGGTGTGGGAGCAGTGGCTGGACGTTTTTGATTTCGGAGCTGGGCTGTGGCTGTGCCGAGAAGGAACGTCCCCACTGTGCTGTGGCTAGGAAGCTCAGAGCGCCAGTGCTTGTGGGGCTGTGGAAGGGCTGCCTAGGGAAGGTGATGGCCAGCAAGAGCTTTCAGTGCTAGCCCCTTTGGTGTGGGAGCAGTGGCTGGACGTTTTGAATTTCGGAGCTGGGCTGTGGCTGTGGTGAGAAGGAACGTCCCCACTGTGCTGTGGCTAGGAAGCTCAGAGCGCCAGTGCTTGTGGGGCTGTGGAAGGGCTGCCTAGGGCAGGTGATGGCCAGCAAGAGCTTTCAGTGCTAGCCCCTTTGGTGTGGGAGCAGTGGCTGGACGTTTTGAATTTCGGAGCTGGGCTGTGGCTGTGCCGAGAAGGAACGTCCCCACTGTGCTGTGGCTAGGAAGCTCAGAGCGCCAGTGCTTGTGGGGCTGTGGAAGGGGCTGCCTAGGGCAGGTGATGGCCAGCAAGAGCTTTCAGTGCTAGCCCCTTTGGTGTGGGAGCAGTGGCTGGACGTTTTGAATTTCGGAGCTGGGCTGTGGCTGTGCCGAGAAGGAACGTCCCCACTGTGCTGTGGCTAGGAAGCTCAGAGCGCCAGTGCTTGTGGGGCTGTGGAAGGGCTGCCTAGGGCAGGTGATGGCCAGCAAGAGCTTTCAGTGCTAGCCCCTTTGGTGTGGGAGCAGTGGCTGGACGTTTTGAATTTCGGAGCTGGCTGTGGCTGTGCCGAGAAGGAACGTCCCCACTGTGCTGTGGCTAGGAAGCTCAGAGCGCCAGTGCTTGTGGGGCTGTGGAAGGGCTGCCTAGGGCAGGTGATGGCCAGCAAGAGCTTTCAGTGCTAGCCCCTTTGGTGTGGGAGCAGTGGCTGGACGTTTTGAATTTCGGAGCTGGGCTGTGGCTGTGCCGAGAAGGAACGTCCCCACTGTGCTGTGGCTAGGAAGCTCAGAGCGCCAGTGCTTGTGGGGCTGTGGAAGGGCTGCCTAGGGCAGGTGATGGCCAGCAAGAGCTTTCAGTGCTAGCCCCTTTGGTGTGGGAGCAGTGGCTGGACGTTTTGAATTTCGGAGCTGGGCTGTGGCTGTGCCGAGAAGGAACGTCCCCACTGTGCTGTGGCTAGGAAGCTCAGAGCGCCAGTGCTTGTGGGGCTGTGGAAGGGGCTGCCTAGGGCAGGTGATGGCCAGCAAGAGCTTTCAGTGCTAGCCCCTTTGGTGTGGGAGCAGTGGCTGGACGTTTTGAATTTCGGAGCTGGGCTGTGGCTGTGCCGAGAAGGAACGTCCCCACTGTGCTGTGGCTAGGAAGCTCAGAGCGCCAGTGCTTGTGGGGCTGTGGAAGGGCTGCCTAGGGCAGGTGATGGCCAGCAAGAGCTTTCAGTGCTAGCCCCTTTGGTGTGGGAGCAGTGGCTGGACGTTTCGAATTTCGGAGCTGGGCTGTGGCTGTGCCGAGAAGGAACGTCCCCACTGTGCTGTGGCTAGGAAGCTCAGAGCGCCAGTGCTTGTGGGGCTGTGGAAGGGCTGCCTAGGGCAGGTGATGGCCAGCAAGAGCTTTCAGTGCTAGCCCCTTTGGTGTGGGAGCAGTGGCTGGACGTTTTGAATTTCGGAGCTGGGCTGTGGCTGTGCCGAGAAGGAACGTCCCCACTGTGCTGTGGCTAGGAAGCTCAGAGCGCCAGTGCTTGTGGGGCTGTGGAAGGGCTGCCTAGGGAAGGTGATGGCCAGCAAGAGCTTTCAGTGCTAGCCCCTTTGGTGTGGGAGCAGTGGCTGGACGTTTTGAATTTCGGAGCTGGGCTGTGGCTGTGCCGAGAAGGAACGTCCCCACTGTGCTGTGGCTAGGAAGCTCAGAGCGCCAGTGCTTGTGGGGCTGTGGAAGGGCTGCCTAGGGCAGGTGATGGCCAGCAAGAGCTTTCAGTGCTAGCCCCTTTGGTGTGGGAGCAGTGGCTGGACGTTTTGAATTTCAGAGCTGGGCTGTGGCTGTGCCGAGAAGGAACGTCCCCACTGTGCTGTGGCTAGGAAGCTCAGAGCGCCAGTGCTTGTGGGGCTGTGGAAGGGCTGCCTAGGGCAGGTGATGGCCAGCAAGAGCTTTCAGTGCTAGCCCCTTTGGTGTGGGAGCAGTGGCTGGAGGTTTTGAATTTCGGAGCTGGGCTGTGGCTGTGCCGAGAAGGAACGTCCCCACTGTGCTGTGGCTAGGAAGCTCAGAGCGCCAGTGCTTGTGGGGCTGTGGAAGGGCTGCCTAGGGAAGGTGATGGCCAGCAAGAGCTTTCAGTGCTAGCCCTTTGGTGTGGGAGCAGTGGCTGGACGTTTTGAATTTCGGAGCTGGGCTGTGGCTGTGCCGAGAAGGAACGTCCCCACTGTGCTGTGGCTAGGAAGCTCAGAGCGCCAGTGCTTGTGGGGCTGTGGAAGGGCTGCCTAGGGCAGGTGATGGCCAGCAAGAGCTTTCAGTGCTAGCCCCTTTGGTGTGGGAGCAGTGGCTGGACGTTTTGAATTTCAGAGCTGGGCTGTGGCTGTGCCGAGAAGGAACGTCCCCACTGTGCTGTGGCTAGGAAGCTCAGAGCGCCAGTGCTTGTGGGGCTGTGGAAGGGCTGCCTAGGGCAGGTGATGGCCAGCAAGAGCTTTCAGTGCTAGCCCCTTTGGTGTGGGAGCAGTGGCTGGACGTTTTGAATTTCGGAGCTGGGCTGTGGCTGTGCCGAGAAGGAACGTCCCCACTGTGCTGTGGCTAGGAAGCTCAGAGCGCCAGTGCTTGTGGGGCTGTGGAAGGGCTGCCTAGGGCAGGTGATGGCCAGCAAGAGCTTTCAGTGCTAGCCCCTTTGGTGTGGGAGCAGTGGCTGGACGTTTCGAATTTTCGGAGCTGGGCTGTGGCTGTGCCGAGAAGGAACGTCCCCACTGTGCTGTGGCTAGGAAGCTCAGAGCGCCAGTGCTTGTGGGGCTGTGGAAGGGCTGCCTAGGGCAGGTGATGGCCAGCAAGAGCTTTCAGTGCTAGCCCCTTTGGTGTGGGAGCAGTGGCTGGACGTTTTGAATTTCGGAGCTGGGCTGTGGCTGTGCCGAGAAGGAACGTCCCCACTGTGCTGTGGCTAGGAAGCTCAGAGCGCCAGTGCTTGTGGGGCTGTGGAAGGGCTGCCTAGGGCAGGTGATGGCCAGCAAGAGCTTTCAGTGCTAGCCCCTTTGGTGTGGGAGCAGTGGCTGGACGTTTTGAATTTCGGAGCTGGGCTGTGGCTGTGCCGAGAAGGAACCGTCCCCACTGTGCTGTGGCTAGGAAGCTCAGAGCGCCAGTGCTTGTGGGGCTGTGGAAGGGCTGCCTAGGGCAGGTGATGGCCAGCAAGAGCTTTCAGTGCTAGCCCCTTTGGTGTGGGAGCAGTGGCTGGACGTTTTGAATTTCAGAGCTGGGCTCTGGCTGTGCCAAGAAGGAACGTCCCCACTGTGCTGTGGCTAGGAAGCTCAGAGCGCCAGTGCTTGTGGGGCTGTGGAAGGGCTGCCTAGGGCAGGTGATGGCCAGCAAGAGCTTTCAGTGCTAGCCCCTTTGGTGTGGGAGCAGTGGCTGGACGTTTTGAATTTCGGAGCTGGGCTGTGGCTGTGCCGAGAAGGAACGTCCCCACTGTGCTGTGGCTAGGAAGCTCAGAGAGCCAGTGCTTGCGGGGCTGTGGAAGGGCTGCCTAGGGCAGGTGATGGCCAGCAAGAGCTTTCAGTGCTAGCCCCTTTGGTGTGGGAGCAGTGGCTGGAGCGTTTTGAATTTCGGAGCTGGGCTGTGGCTGTGCCGAGAAGGAACGTCCCCACTGTGCTGTGGCTAGGAAGCTCAGAGCGCCAGTGCTTGTGGGGCTGTGGAAGGGCTGCCTAGGGCAGGTGATGGCCAGCAAGAGCTTTCAGTGCTAGCCCCTTTGGTGTGGGGAGCAGTGGCTGGACGTTTTGGAATTTCAGAGCTGGGCTGTGGCTGTGCCTGAGAAGGAACGTCCCCACTGTGCTGTGGCTAGGAAGCTCAGAGCGCCAGTGCTTGTGGGGCTGTGGAAGGGCTGCCTAGGGCAGGTGATGGCCAGCAAGAGCTTTCAGTGCTAGCCCCTTTGGTGTGGGAGCAGTGGCTGGACGTTTTGAATTTCGGAGCTGGGCTGTGGCTGTGCCGAGAAGGAACGTCCCCACTGTGCTGTGGCTAGGAAGCTCAGAGGCCAGTGCTTGCTGGGGCTGTGGAAGGGCTGCCTAGGGCAGGTGATGGCCAGCAAGAGCTTTCAGTGCTAGCCCCTTTGGTGTGGGAGCAGTGGCTGGACGTTTTGAATTTCGGAGCTGGGCTGTGGCTGTGCCGAGAAGGAACGTCCCCACTGTGCTGTGGCTAGGAAGCTCAGAGCGCCAGTGCTTGTGGGGCTGTGGAAGGGCTGCCTAGGGCAGGTGATGGCCAGCAAGAGCTTTCAGTGCTAGCCCCTTTGGTGTGGGAGCAGTGGCTGGACGTTTCGAATTTCGAGCTGGGCTGTGCTGTGCGAGAAGGAACGTCCCCACTGTGCTGTGGCTAGGAAGCTCAGAGCGCCAGTGCTTGTGGGGCTGTGGAAGGGCTGCCTAGGGCAGGTGATGGCCAGCAAGAGCTTTCAGTGCTAGCCCCTTTGGTGTGGGAGCAGTGGCTGGACGTTTTGAATTTCGGAGCTGGGCTGTGGCTGTGCCGAGAAGGAACGTCCCCACTGTGCTGTGGCTAGGAAGCTCAGAGAGCCAGTGCTTGTGGGGCTGTGGAAGGGCTGCCTAGGGCAGGTGATGGCCAGCAAGAGCTTTCAGTGCTAGCCCCTTTGGTGTGGGAGCAGTGGCTGGACGTTTTGAATTTCGGAGCTGGGCTGTGGCTGTGCGAGAAGGAACGTCCCCACTGGTGCTGTGGCTAGGAAGCTCAGAGCGCCAGTGCTTGTGGGGGCTGTGGAAGGCTAGCCTAGTAGGCGGGTGATGGCCAGCAAGAGCTTTCAGTGCTAGCCCCTTTGGTGTGGGAGCAGTGGCTGGACGGTTTTGAATTTCGGAGCTGGGCTGTGCCG
>NW_027472375.1:0-32558 GCF_965638725.1 Aptenodytes patagonicus | reverse complement strand
CATGTAAGATAAGGTTAAGGAACGTCAGGTAAGGTCAAGGAAGGTCAGGTAAGGTCAAGGAAGGTCAGTGACGGGAAGGTCAGGGTGGTCGGCGAAGTTCGGAAAAGGTCGGGGAAGGTCAGGGAAGGGAAGGGAAATAAGGGAAGGTCGGGGAAGGTCAGGGAAGGCAAGGTCAGGGAAGGTCAGGAAAGGTCAAGGAAGGCCAAGGAAGGTCAGGTAAGGTCAAGGAAGGTCAGGTAAGGTCAAGGAATGTCAGTGACGGCAAGGTCAGGGAAGGTCGGGGAAGGTCAGGGACGGGAAGGGAAGGGAAGGGAAGGGAAGGGAAGGGAAGGGAAGGGAAGGAAGGGAAGGGAAGGGAAGGGAAGGGAAGGGAAGGGAAGGGAAGGGAAGGGAAGGGAAGGGAAGGGAAGGGAAGGGAAGGGAAGGGAAGGAAGGGAAGGGAAAGGAAGGTCAAGGAAGGGCAGTGACGGGAAGGTCTGGGAAGGTCGGGGAACGGAAGGGAAGGTTGGGGAAGGTCGGGAAAGGGAAGGGAAGGGAAGGGAAGGGAAAGTCAGGAAGGGAAGGTCAGTGAAGGTCAAGGAAGGTCAGGTAAGGTCAAGGAAGGTCAGGGAAGGTCAAGGAAGGTCAGGTAAGGTCAAGGAAGGTCAGGGAAGGTCAAGGAAGGTCAGTGACAGGAAGGTCGGGGAAGGTCAGGGAAGGGAAGGGAAGGGAAGGGAAGGGAAGGGAAGGGAAGGGAAGGGAAGGGAAGGGAAGGGAAGGGAAGGGAAGGGAAGGAGAAGGTCAAGGAAGGTCAGGTAAGGTCAAGGAAGGTCAGGGAAGGTCAAGGAAGGTCAGTGACAGGAAGGTCAGGGAAGGTCGGGGAAGTTCAGGGAAGGGAAGGGAAGGGAAGGGAAGGGAAGGGAAGGAAAGGGAAGGGATGGGAAGGGAAGGGAAGGGAAGGGAAGGGAAGGGAAGGGAAGGGAAGGGAAGGGAAGGGAAGGGAAGGGAAGGGAAGGGAAGGGAATGTCGGGGAAGGGAAGGGAAGGGGAAGGGAAATCAGGGAAATTCAGGGAATGGAAGTTCAGGGAAGGCAAGGTCAGGGAAGGTCAAGGAAGGTCATGTAAGGTAAGGTCAAGGAAGGTCAGGTAAGCTCAAGGAAGGTCAGGTAAGGTCAAGGAAGGTCAGTGACGGGAAGGTCAGGGAAGGTCGGGGAAGGTCAGGGAAGGGAAGGGAAGGCAAGGGAAGGGAAGGGAAGGGAAGGGAAGGGAAGACCAAGGAAGGTCAGGGAAGGGAAGGGAATGGGAAGTCGGGGAAATTCAGGGAAGGGAAGGGAAGGTCAGGGAAGGTCAAGGAAGGCCAAGGAAGGTCAGGTAAGGTCAAGGAAGGTCAGGTAAGGTCAAGGAAGGTCAGTGACGGGAAGGTCAGGGAAGGTCGGGGAAGGTCAGGGACGGGAGGGAAGGGAAGGGAAGGGAAGGGAAGGGAAGGGAAGGGAAGGGAAGGGAAGGGAAGGGAAGGGAAGGGAAGGGAAGGGAAGGGAAGGGAAGGGAAGGGAAGGGAAGGGAAGGGAAGGGAAGGGAAGGGAAGGGAAGGGAAGGGGAAGGGAAGGAAGGTCAGAAGGGCAGTGACGGGAAGGTCTGGGAAGGTCGGGGAAGGGAAGGGAAGGGAAGGTGGGGAAGGTAGGGAAGGGAAGGGAAGGTCAAGGGAAAGGTCAGTAAGGTCAAGGGAAGGTCAGTGAAGGTCAAGGAAGGTCAGGTAAGGTCAAGGAGCAGTGAAGGTCAGGTAAGGTCAAGGGAAGCGTCAGGAAGGGGTCAGGGAAGGTCCGGACAGGAAGGGAAGGGAAGGGAAGGGGAAGGGGGAAGGGAAGGGAAGGGAAGGGAAGGGAAGGGAAGGGATGACCAAGGAAGGTCAGGGAAGGGAAGGGAATGGGAAGTCGGGGAAATTCAGGGAAGGGAAGGGAGGTCAGGGAAGGTCAAGGAAGGTCAGGTAAGGTCAAGGAAGGTCAGGGAAGCTCAAGGAAGGTCAGTGACGGGAAGGGAAGGGAAGGGAAGGGAAGGGAAGGGAAGGGAAGGGAAGGGAAGGGAAGGGAAGGGAAGGGAAGGGAAGGGATGGGAAGGGAAGGGAAGGGAAGGGAAAGGAAGGTTAAGGAAGGGCAGTGACGGGAAGGTCTGGGAAGGTCGGGGAACGGAAGGGAAGGTTGGGGAAGGTCGGGAAAGGGAAGGGAAGGGAAGGGAAAGTCAGGGAAGGGAAGGTCAGTGAAGGTCAAGGAAGGTCAGGTAAGGTCAAGGAAGGTCAGGGAAGGTCAAGGAAGGTCATGTAAGATAAGGTTAAGGAACGTCAGGTAAGGTCAAGGAAGGTCAGGTAAGGTCAAGGAAGGTCAGTGACGGGAAGGTCAGGGTGGTCGGCGAAGTTCGGAAAAGGTCGGGGAAGGTCAGGGAAGGGAAGGGAAATAAGGGAAGGTCGGGGAAGGTCAGGGAAGGCAAGGTCAGGGAAGGTCAGGAAAGGTCAAGGAAGGCCAAGGAAGGTCAGGTAAGGTCAAGGAAGGTCAGGTAAGGTCAAGGAATGTCAGTGACGGCAAGGTCAGGGAAGGTCGGGGAAGGTCAGGGACGGGAAGGGAAGGGAAGGGAAGGGAAGGGAAGGGAAGGGAAGGGAAGGGAAGGGAAGGGAAGGGAAGGGAAGGGAAGGGAAGGGAAGGGAAGGGAAGGGAAGGGAAGGGAAGGGAAGGGAAGGGAAGGGAAGGGAAGGGAAGGGAAAGGAAGGTCAAGGAAGGGCAGTGACGGGAAGGTCTGGGAAGGTCGGGGAACGGAAGGGAAGGTTGGGGAAGGTCGGGAAAGGGAAGGGAAGGGAAGGGAAGGGAAAGTCAGGGAAGGGAAGGTCAGTGAAGGTCAAGGAAGGTCAGGTAAGGTCAAGGAAGGTCAGGGAAGGTCAAGGAAGGTCAGGTAAGGTCAAGGAAGGTCAGGGAAGGTCAAGGAAGGTCAGTGACAGGAAGGTCGGGGAAGGTCAGGGAAGGGAAGGGAAGGGAAGGGAAGGGAAGGGAAGGGAAGGGAAGGGAAGGGAAGGGAAGGGAAGGGAAGGGAAGGGAAGGGAAGGTCAAGGAAGGTCAGGTAAGGTCAAGGAAGGTCAGGGAAGGTCAAGGAAGGTCAGTGACAGGAAGGTCAGGGAAGGTCGGGGAAGTTCAGGGAAGGGAAGGGAAGGGAAGGGAAGGGAAGGGAAGGGAAGGAAAGGGAAGGGATGGGAAGGGAAGGGAAGGGAAGGGAAGGGAAGGGAAGGGAAGGGAAGGGAAGGGAAGGGAAGGGAAGGGAAGGGAAGGGAAGGGAAGGGAAGGGAAGGGAAGGGAAGGGAAGGGAAGGGAAGGGAAGGGAAGGGAAGGGAAGGGAATGTCGGGGAAGGGAAGGGAAGGGAAGGGAAATCAGGGAAATTCAGGGAATGGAAGTTCAGGGAAGGCAAGGTCAGGGAAGGTCAAGGAAGGTCATGTAAGGTAAGGTCAAGGAAGGTCAGGTAAGCTCAAGGAAGGTCAGGTAAGGTCAAGGAAGGTCAGTGACGGGAAGGTCAGGGAAGGTCGGGGAAGGTCAGGGAAGGGAAGGGAAGGCAAGGGAAGGGAAGGGAAGGGAAGGGAAGGGAAGACCAAGGAAGGTCAGGGAAGGGAAGGGAATGGGAAGTCGGGGAAATTCAGGGAAGGGAAGGGAAGGTCAGGGAAGGTCAAGGAAGGCCAAGGAAGGTCAGGTAAGGTCAAGGAAGGTCAGGTAAGGTCAAGGAAGGTCAGTGACGGGAAGGTCAGGGAAGGTCGGGGAAGGTCAGGGACGGGAAGGGAAGGGAAGGGAAGGGAAGGGAAGGGAAGGGAAGGGAAGGGAAGGGAAGGGAAGGGAAGGGAAGGGAAGGGAAGGGAAGGGAAGGGAAGGGAAGGGAAGGGAAGGGAAGGGAAGGGAAGGGAAGGGAAGGGAAGGGAAGGGAAGGGAAGGGAAAGGAAGGTCAAGGAAGGGCAGTGACGGGAAGGTCTGGGAAGGTCGGGGAACGGAAGGGAAGGTTGGGGAAGGTCGGGAAAGGGAAGGGAAGGGAAGGGAAAGTCAGGGAAGGGAAGGTCAGTGAAGGTCAAGGAAGGTCAGGTAAGGTCAAGGAAGGTCAGGGAAGGTCAAGGAAGGTCAGGTAAGGTCAAGGAAGATCAGTGACAGGAAGGTCAGGGAAGGTCGGGGAAGGTCAGGGAAGGGAAGGGAAGGGAAGGGAAGGGAAGGGAAGGGAAGGGAAGGGAAGGGAAGGGAATGTCGGGGAAGGGAAGGGAAGGGAAGGGAAATCAGGGAAAGTCAGGGAATGGAAGGTCAGGGAATGCAAGGTCAGGGAAGGTCAAGGAAGGTCATGTAAGGTAAGGTCAAGGAAGGTCAGGTAAGGTCAAGGAAGGTCAGGTAAGGTCAAGGAAGGTCAGTGACGGGAAGGTCAGGGAAGGTCGGGGAAGGTCAGGGAAGGGAAGGGAAGGCAAGGGAAGGGAAGGGAAGGGAAGGAAAGACCAAGGAAGGTCAGGGAAGGGAAGGGAATGGGAAGTCGGGGAAATTCAGGGAAGGGAAGGGAAGGTCAGGGAAGGTCAAGGAAGGTCAGGTAAGGTCAAGGAAGGTCAGGGAAGCTCAAGGAAGGTTAGTGACGGGAAGGGAAGGGAAGGGAAGGGAAGGGAAGGGAAGGGAAGGGAAGGGAAGGGAAGGGAAGGGAAGGGAAGGGAAGGGAAGGGAAGGGAAGGGAAGGGAAGGGAAGGGAAGGGAAGGGAAGGGAAGGTCGGCGAAGTTTAGGGAAGGGAAGGGAAGGGAAGGGAAGGGAAGGGAAGGGAAGGGAAGGGAAGGGAAGGGAAGGGAAGGGAAGGGAAGGGAAGGGAAGGGAAGGGAAGGGAAGGGAAGGGAAGGGAAGGGAAGGGAAGGGAAGGGAAGGGAAGGGAAAGGAAGGGCCGTGACGGGAAGGTCTGGGAAGGTCGGGGAACGGAAGGGAAGGTTGGGGAAGGTCGGGAAAGGGAAGGGAAGGGAAGGGAAGGGAAGGGAAAGTCAGGGAAGGGAAGGTCAGTGAAGGTCAAGGAAGGTCAGGTAAGGTCAAGGAAGGTCAGGGAAGGTCAAGGAAGGTCAGGTAAGGTCAAGGAAGGTCAGTGACAGGAAGGTCAGGGAAGGTCGGGGAAGGTCAGGGAAGGCAAGATCAGGGAAGGGAAGGGAAGGGAAGGGAATGGAAAGTCGGGGAAAGTCAGGGAAGGTAAGGTCAGGGAAGGTCAAGGAAGGTCAGGTAAGGTCAAGGAAGGTCAGGGAAGGTCAGGGAAGGTCAAGGAAGGTCAGTGACAGGAAGGTCGGGGAAGGTCGGGGAAGGGAAGGGAAGGTCGGCGAAGGTTAGGGAAGGGAAGGGAAGGGAAGGGAAGGGAAGGGAAGGGAAGGGAAGGGAAGGGAAGGGAAGGGAAGGGAAGGGAAGGGAAATCAGGGAAAGTCAGGGAATGGAAGGTCAGGGAAGGCAAGGTCAGGGAAGGTCAAGGAAGGTCATGTAAGGTAAGGTCAAGGAAGGTCAGGTAAGGTCAAGGAAGGTCAGGTAAGGTCAAGGAAGGTCAGTGACGGGAAGGTCAGGGAAGGTCGGGGAAGGTCAGGGAAGGGAAGGGAAGGCAAGGGAAGGGAAGGGAAGGGAAGGGAAGACCAAGGAAGGTCAGGGAAGGGAAGGGAATGGGAAGTCGGGGAAATTCAGGGAAGGGAAGGGAAGGTCAGGGAAGGTCAAGGAAGGTCAGGGAAGGTCAAGGAAGGTCAGGGAAGCTCAAGGAAGGTCAATGACGGGAAGGGAAGGGAAGGGAAGGGAAGGGAAGGGAAGGGAAGGGAAGGGAAGGGAAGGGAAGGGAAGGGATGGGAAGGGAAGGGAAGGGAAGGGAAGGGAAGGGAAGGGAAGGGAAGGGAAGGGAAGATCAGTGACAGGAAGGTCGGGGAAGGTCGGGGAAGGGAAGGGAAGGTCGGCGAAGTTTAGGGAAGGGAAGGGAAGGGAAGGGAAGGGAAGGGAAGGGAAGGGAAGGGAAGGGAAGGGAAGGGAAGGGAAGGGAAGGGAAGGGAAGGGAAGGGAAGGGAAGGGAAGGGAAGGGAAGGGAAGGGAAGGTCAAGGAAGGGCAGTGACGGAAAGGTCTGGGAAGGTCGGGGAAGGGAAGGGAAGGTTGGGGAAGGTCAGGGAAGGGAAGGTTGGGGAAGGTCAGGGAAGGTCAGGGAAGGGAAGGGAAGGGAAGGGAAGGGAAGGGAAGGGAAGGGAAGGGAAGGAAAGGGAAGGGAAGGGAAGGGAAGGGAAGGGAAGGAAAGGGAAATCAGGGAAGGTCAGGGAATGGAAGGTCAGGGAAGGCAAGGTCAGGGAAGGTCAACGAAGGTCATGTAGGGTAAGGTTAAGGAAGGTCAGGTAAGGTCAAGGAAGGTCAGGTAAGGTCAAGGAACGTCAGTGACGGGAAGGTCAGGGAAGGTCGGGGAAGGTCAGGGAAGGGAAGGGAAGGGAAGGGAAGGGAAGGGAAGGGAAGGGAAGGGAAGGGAAGGGAAGACCAAGGAAGGTCAGGGAAGGGAAGCGAATGCGAAGTCGGGGAAATTCAGGGAAGGGAAGGGAAGGTCAGGGAAGGTCAAGGAAGGTCAGGTAAGGTAAGGTCAAGGAAGGTCAGGTAAGGTCAAGGAAGGTCAGGTAAGGTCAAGGAAGGTCAGTGACGGGAAGGTCAGGGAAGGTCGGGGAAGGTCAGGGAAGGGAAGGGAAGGGAATGGAAGGGAAGGGAAGGGAAGGGAAGGGAAGGGAAGGGAAGGGAAGGGAAGGGAAGGGAAGGGAAGGGAAGGGAAGACCAAGGAAGGTCAGGGATGGGAAGGGAATGGGAAGTAGGGGAAATTCAGGGAAGGGAAGGGAAGGTCAGGGAAGGTCAAGGAAGGTCAGGTAAGTTCAAGGAAGGTCAGGGAAGCTCAAGGAAGGTCAGTGACGGGAAGGGAAGGTAAGGTAAGGTAAGGGAAGGTAAGGTAAGGTAAGGGAAGGGAAGGGAAGGGAAGGGAAAGGAAGGGAAGGGAAGGGAAGGGAAGGGAAGGAAAGACCAAGGAAGGTCAGGGAAGGGAAGGGAATGGGAAGTCGGGGAAATTCAGGGAAGGGAAGGGAAGGTCAGGGAAGGTCAAGGAAGGTCAGGTAAGGTCAAGGAAGGTCAGGGAAGCTCAAGGAAGGTTAGTGACGGGAAGGGAAGGGAAGGGAAGGGAAGGGAAGGGAAGGGAAGGGAAGGGAAGGGAAGGGAAGGGAAGGGAAGGGAAGGGAAGGGAAGGGAAGGGAAGGGAAGGGAAGGGAAGGGAAGGGAAGGGAAGGGAAGGGAAGGGAAGGGAAGGGAAGGGAAGGTCGGCGAAGTTTAGGGAAGGGAAGGGAAGGGAAGGGAAGGGAAGGGAAGGGAAGGGAAGGGAAGGGAAGGGAAGGGAAGGGAAGGGAAGGGAAGGGAAGGGAAGGGAAGGGAAGGGAAGGGAAGGGAAGGGAAGGGAAGGGAAGGGAAGGGAAGGGAAGGTCGGGGAACGGAAGGGAAGGTTGGGGAAGGTCGGGAAAGGGAAGGGAAGGGAAGGGAAGGGAAAGTCAGGGAAGGGAAGGTCAGTGAAGGTCAAGGAAGGTCAGGTAAGGTCAAGGAAGGTCAGGGAAGGTCAAGGAAGGTCAGGTAAGGTCAAGGAAGGTCAGTGACAGGAAGGTCAGGGAAGGTCGGGGAAGGTCAGGGAAGGCAAGATCAGGGAAGGGAAGGGAAGGGAAGGGAATGGAAAGTCGGGGAAAGTCAGGGAAGGTAAGGTCAGGGAAGGTCAAGGAAGGTCAGGTAAGGTCAAGGAAGGTCAGGGAAGGTCAGGGAAGGTCAAGGAAGGTCAGTGACAGGAAGGTCGGGGAAGGTCGGGGAAGGGAAGGGAAGGTCGGCGAAGGTTAGGGAAGGGAAGGGAAGGGAAGGGAAGGGAAGGGAAGGGAAGGGAAGGGAAGGGAAGGGAAGGGAAGGGAAGGGAAGGGAAGGGAAGGGAAGGGAAGGGAAGGGAAATCAGGGAAAGTCAGGGAATGGAAGGTCAGGGAAGGCAAGGTCAGGGAAGGTCAAGGAAGGTCATGTAAGGTAAGGTCAAGGAAGGTCAGGTAAGGTCAAGGAAGGTCAGGTAAGGTCAAGGAAGGTCAGTGACGGGAAGGTCAGGGAAGGTCGGGGAAGGTCAGGGAAGGGAAGGGAAGGCAAGGGAAGGGAAGGGAAGGGAAGGGAAGACCAAGGAAGGTCAGGGAAGGGAAGGGAATGGGAAGTCGGGGAAATTCAGGGAAGGGAAGGGAAGGTCAGGGAAGGTCAAGGAAGGTCAGGGAAGGTCAAGGAAGGTCAGGGAAGCTCAAGGAAGGTCAATGACGGGAAGGGAAGGGAAGGGAAGGGAAGGGAAGGGAAGGGAAGGGAAGGGAAGGGAAGGGAAGGGAAGGGAAGGGAAGGGATGGGAAGGGAAGGGAAGGGAAGGGAAGGGAAGGGAAGGGAAGGGAAGGGAAGGGAAGATCAGTGACAGGAAGGTCGGGGAAGGTCGGGGAAGGGAAGGGAAGGTCGGCGAAGTTTAGGGAAGGGAAGGGAAGGGAAGGGAAGGGAAGGGAAGGGAAGGGAAGGGAAGGGAAGGGAAGGGAAGGGAAGGGAAGGGAAGGGAAGGGAAGGGAAGGGAAGGGAAGGGAAGGGAAGGGAAGGTCAAGGAAGGGCAGTGACGGAAAGGTCTGGGAAGGTCGGGGAAGGGAAGGGAAGGTTGGGGAAGGTCAGGGAAGGGAAGGTTGGGGAAGGTCAGGGAAGGTCAGGGAAGGGAAGGGAAGGGAAGGGAAGGGAAGGGAAGGGAAGGGAAGGGAAGGGAAGGGAAGGGAAGGAAAGGGAAGGGAAGGGAAGGGAAGGGAAGGGAAGGAAAGGGAAATCAGGGAAGGTCAGGGAATGGAAGGTCAGGGAAGGCAAGGTCAGGGAAGGTCAACGAAGGTCATGTAGGGTAAGGTTAAGGAAGGTCAGGTAAGGTCAAGGAAGGTCAGGTAAGGTCAAGGAACGTCAGTGACGGGAAGGTCAGGGAAGGTCGGGGAAGGTCAGGGAAGGGAAGGGAAGGGAAGGGAAGGGAAGGGAAGGGAAGGGAAGGGAAGGGAAGACCAAGGAAGGTCAGGGAAGGGAAGCGAATGCGAAGTCGGGGAAATTCAGGGAAGGGAAGGGAAGGTCAGGGAAGGTCAAGGAAGGTCAGGTAAGGTAAGGTCAAGGAAGGTCAGGTAAGGTCAAGGAAGGTCAGGTAAGGTCAAGGAAGGTCAGTGACGGGAAGGTCAGGGAAGGTCGGGGAAGGTCAGGGAAGGGAAGGGAAGGGAATGGAAGGGAAGGGAAGGGAAGGGAAGGGAAGGGAAGGGAAGGGAAGGGAAGGGAAGGGAAGGGAAGACCAAGGAAGGTCAGGGATGGGAAGGGAATGGGAAGTAGGGGAAATTCAGGGAAGGGAAGGGAAGGTCAGGGAAGGTCAAGGAAGGTCAGGTAAGTTCAAGGAAGGTCAGGGAAGCTCAAGGAAGGTCAGTGACGGGAAGGGAAGGTAAGGTAAGGTAAGGGAAGGTAAGGTAAGGTAAGGGAAGGGAAGGGAAGGGAAGGGAAAGGAAGGGAAGGGAAGGGAAGGGAAGGGAAGGAAAGACCAAGGAAGGTCAGGGAAGGGAAGGGAATGGGAAGTCGGGGAAATTCAGGGAAGGGAAGGGAAGGTCAGGGAAGGTCAAGGAAGGTCAGGTAAGGTCAAGGAAGGTCAGGGAAGCTCAAGGAAGGTTAGTGACGGGAAGGGAAGGGAAGGGAAGGGAAGGGAAGGGAAGGGAAGGGAAGGGAAGGGAAGGGAAGGGAAGGGAAGGGAAGGGAAGGGAAGGGAAGGGAAGGGAAGGGAAGGGAAGGGAAGGGAAGGGAAGGGAAGGGAAGGGAAGGGAAGGGAAGGGAAGGGAAGGTCGGCGAAGTTTAGGGAAGGGAAGGGAAGGGAAGGGAAGGGAAGGGAAGGGAAGGGAAGGGAAGGGAAGGGAAGGGAAGGGAAGGGAAGGGAAGGGAAGGGAAGGGAAGGGAAGGGAAGGGAAGGGCCGTGACGGGAAGGTCTGGGAAGGTCGGGGAACGGAAGGGAAGGTTGGGGAAGGTCGGGAAAGGGAAGGGAAGGGAAGGGAAGGGAAGGGAAAGTCAGGGAAGGGAAGGTCAGTGAAGGTCAAGGAAGGTCAGGTAAGGTCAAGGAAGGTCAGGGAAGGTCAAGGAAGGTCAGGTAAGGTCAAGGAAGGTCAGTGACAGGAAGGTCAGGGAAGGTCGGGGAAGGTCAGGGAAGGCAAGATCAGGGAAGGGAAGGGAAGGGAAGGGAATGGAAAGTCGGGGAAAGTCAGGGAAGGTAAGGTCAGGGAAGGTCAAGGAAGGTCAGGTAAGGTCAAGGAAGGTCAGGGAAGGTCAGGGAAGGTCAAGGAAGGTCAGTGACAGGAAGGTCGGGGAAGGTCGGGGAAGGGAAGGGAAGGTCGGCGAAGGTTAGGGAAGGGAAGGGAAGGGAAGGGAAGGGAAGGGAAGGGAAGGGAAGGGAAGGGAAGGGAAGGGAAGGGAAGGGAAGGGAAGGGAAGGGAAGGGAAGGGAAATCAGGGAAAGTCAGGGAATGGAAGGTCAGGGAAGGCAAGGTCAGGGAAGGTCAAGGAAGGTCATGTAAGGTAAGGTCAAGGAAGGTCAGGTAAGGTCAAGGAAGGTCAGGTAAGGTCAAGGAAGGTCAGTGACGGGAAGGTCAGGGAAGGTCGGGGAAGGTCAGGGAAGGGAAGGGAAGGCAAGGGAAGGGAAGGGAAGGGAAGGGAAGACCAAGGAAGGTCAGGGAAGGGAAGGGAATGGGAAGTCGGGGAAATTCAGGGAAGGGAAGGGAAGGTCAGGGAAGGTCAAGGAAGGTCAGGGAAGGTCAAGGAAGGTCAGGGAAGCTCAAGGAAGGTCAATGACGGGAAGGGAAGGGAAGGGAAGGGAAGGGAAGGGAAGGGAAGGGAAGGGAAGGGAAGGGAAGGGATGGGAAGGGAAGGGAAGGGAAGGGAAGGGAAGGGAAGGGAAGGGAAGGGAAGGGAAGGGAAGGGAAGATCAGTGACAGGAAGGTCGGGGAAGGTCGGGGAAGGGAAGGGAAGGTCGGCGAAGTTTAGGGAAGGGAAGGGAAGGGAAGGGAAGGGAAGGGAAGGGAAGGGAAGGGAAGGGAAGGGAAGGGAAGGGAAGGGAAGGGAAGGGAAGGTCAAGGAAGGGCAGTGACGGAAAGGTCTGGGAAGGTCGGGGAAGGGAAGGGAAGGTTGGGGAAGGTCAGGGAAGGGAAGGTTGGGGAAGGTCAGGGAAGGTCAGGGAAGGGAAGGGAAGGGAAGGGAAGGGAAGGGAAGGGAAGGGAAGGGAAGGGAAGGGAAGGGAAGGGAAGGGAAGGGAAGGAAAGGGAAGGGAAGGGAAGGGAAGGGAAGGGAAGGGAAGGGAAGGGAAGGGAAGGGAAGGGAAGGAAAGGGAAATCAGGGAAGGTCAGGGAATGGAAGGTCAGGGAAGGCAAGGTCAGGGAAGGTCAACGAAGGTCATGTAGGGTAAGGTTAAGGAAGGTCAGGTAAGGTCAAGGAAGGTCAGGTAAGGTCAAGGAACGTCAGTGACGGGAAGGTCAGGGAAGGTCGGGGAAGGTCAGGGAAGGGAAGGGAAGGGAAGGGAAGGGAAGGGAAGGGAAGGGAAGGGAAGGGAAGGGAAGGGAAGACCAAGGAAGGTCAGGGAAGGGAAGCGAATGCGAAGTCGGGGAAATTCAGGGAAGGGAAGGGAAGGTCAGGGAAGGTCAAGGAAGGTCAGGTAAGGTAAGGTCAAGGAAGGTCAGGTAAGGTCAAGGAAGGTCAGGTAAGGTCAAGGAAGGTCAGTGACGGGAAGGTCAGGGAAGGTCGGGGAAGGTCAGGGAAGGGAAGGGAAGGGAAGGGAAGGGAAGGGAAGGGAAGGGAAGGGAAGGGAAGGGAAGGGAAGACCAAGGAAGGTCAGGGATGGGAAGGGAATGGGAAGTAGGGGAAATTCAGGGAAAGGAAGGGAAGGTCAGGGAAGGTCAAGGAAGGTCAGGTAAGTTCAAGGAAGGTCAGGGAAGCTCAAGGAAGGTCAGTGACGGGAAGGGAAGGTAAGGTAAGGTAAGGGAAGGTAAGGTAAGGTAAGGTAAGGGAAGGGAAGGGAAGGGAAAGGAAGGGAAGGGAAGGGAAGGGAAGGGAAGGGAAGGGAAGGGAAGGGAAGGGAAGGGAAGGGAAGGGAAGGGAAGGGAAGGGAAGGGAAGGGAAGGGAAGGGAAGGGAAGGGAAGGGAAGGGAAGGGAAGGGAAGGGAAGGGAAGGGAAGGGAAGGGAAGGGAAGGGAAGGGAAGGGAAGGGAAGGGAAGGGAAGGGAAGGGAAAGTCAGGGAAGGGAAGGGAAGGTCAGGGAAAATCAAGGAAGGTCAGGTAAGGTCAAGGAAGGTCAGGGAAGGTCAAGGAATGTCAGGTAAGGTCAAGGAAGGTCAGTGACAGGAAGGTCAGGGAGGTCGGGAAAGGTCGGGGAAGGCAAGATCAGGGAAGGGAAGGGAAGGGAAGGTCAGGGAAGGTCAAGGAAGGTCAGTGACGGGAAGGTCAGGGAAGGTCGGGGAAGTTCGGGGAAGGTCGGTGAAGGTCAGGGAAGGGAAGGGAAGGTCAGGGAAGGTCAAGGAAGGTCAAGGAAGTTCAGGTAAGGTCAAGGAAGGTCAGGGAAGGTCAAAGAAGGTCAGTGACAGGAAGGTCGGGGAAGGTCGGGGAAGGGAAGGGAAGGTCGGGGAAGGTCAGGGAAGGGAAGGGAAGGGATGGGAAGGGAAGGGAAGGGAAGGGAAGGGAAGGGAAGGGAAGGGAAGGGAAGGGAAGGGAAGGGAAGGGAAGGGAAGGTCAAGGAAGGGCAGTGACGGCAAGGTCTGGGAAGGGTGGGGAAGGGAAGGGAAGGGAAGGGAAGGGAAGGGAAGGGAAGGGAAGGGAAGGGAAGGGAAGGGAAGGGAAGGGAAGGGAAGGGAAGGGAAGGGAAGGGAAGGGAAGGGAAGGGAAGGGAAGGGAAATCAGGGAAGGTCAGGGAATGGAAGGTCGGGGAAGGTCAGGGAAGGCAAGGTCAGGGAAGGTCAAGGAAGGTCATGTAAGGCAAGGTTAAGGAAGGTCAGGTAAGGTCAAGGAAGTTCAGGTAAGGTCAAGGAAAGTCGGGGAAGTTCGGAAAAGGTCGGGGAAGGTTAGGGAAGGTCAAGGAACATCAAGGAAGGTCAGGTAAGGTCAAGGAAGGTCAGTGACGGGAAGCTCAGGGAAAGTCGGGGAAGTTCGGAAAACGTCGGGGAATGTCACGGAAGGGAAGGGAAGGGAAATCAGGGAAGGTCAGGGAATGGAAGGTCGGGGAAGGTCAGGGAAGGCAAGGTCAGGGAAGGTCAATGAAGGTCATGTAAGGTAAGGTCAAGGAACGTCAGGTAAGGTCAAGGAAGGTCAGGTAAGGTCAAGGAAGGTCAGTGACGGGAAGGTCAGGGAGGTTGGGGAAGTTCGGAAAAGGCCGGGGAAGGTCAGGGAAGGGAAGGGAAATCAGGGAAGGTCGGGGAAGGTCAGGGAAGGCCAGGTCAGGGAAGGTCAGAAAAGCTCAAGGAAGGCCAAGGAAGGTCAGGTAAGGTCAAGGAAGGTCAGGTAAGGTCAAGGAAGGTCAGTGACGGGAAGGTCAGGGAAGGTCGGGGAAGGTCAGGGACGGGAAGGGAAGGGAAGGGAAGGGAAGGGAAGGGAAGGGAAGGGAAGGGAAGGGAAGGGAAGGGAAGGGAAGGGAAGGGAAGGGAAGGGAAGGGAAGGGAAGGGAAGGGAAGGGAAGGGAAGGGAAGGGAAGGGAAGGGAAGGGAAAGTCAAGGAAGGTCAGGGAAGGTCAGGGAAGGCAAAATCAGGGAAGGGAAGGGAAGGTCAGGGAAGGCAAGGTCAGGGAAGGTCAAGGAAGGTCAGGGAAGCTCAAGGAAGGTCAGTGACGGGAAGGTTGGGGAAGGTTGGGGAAGGGAAGGGAAGGTCGGGGAAGGTCAGGGAAGGGATGGGAAGGGAAGGGAAGGGAAGGGAAGGGAAGAGAAGGGAAGGGAAGGGAAGGGAAGGGAAGGGAAGGGAAGGGAAGGGAAGGGAAGGTCAAGGAAGGGCAGTGACGGCAACGTCGGGGAAGGTCGGGGAAGGTCGGGGAAGGTCGGGGAAGGGAAGGGAAGGGAAGGGAAGGGAAGGGAAGGGAAGGGAAGGGAAGGGAAGGGAAGGGAAGGGAAGGGAAGGGAAGGGAAGGGAAGGGAAGGGAAGGGAAGGGAAGGGAAGGGAAGGGAAGGGAAGGGAAGGGAAGGGAAGGGAAGGGAAGGTCAGGGAAGGCAAGATCAGGGAAGTGAAGGGAAGGGAAGGTCAGGGAAGGTCAAGGATGGTCAGTGACGGGAAGGTCAGGGAAGGTCGGGGAAGTTCGGGGAAGGTCGGGGAAGGTCAGGGAAGGGAAGGGAAGGTCAAGGAAGGTCAAGGAAGGTCAGGTAATGTCAAGGAAGGTCAGGGAAGGTCAAGGAAGGTCAGTGACAGGAAGGTCGGGGAAGGTCGGGGAAGGGAAGGGAAGGTTGGGGAAGGGAAGGGAAGGGAAGGGAAGGGAAGGGAAGGGAAGGGAAGGGAAGGGAAGGGAAGGGAAGGGAAGGGAAGGGAAGGGAAGGGAAGGGAAGGGAAGGGAAGGGAAGGGAAGGGAAGGGAAGGGAAGGGAAGGGAAGGGAAGGGAAGGGAAGGGAAGGGAAGGTCAAGGAAGAGCAGTGACGGCAAGGTCTGGGAAGGTTGGGGAAGGGAAGGGAAGGTTGGGGAAGGGAAGGGAAGGGAAGGGAAGGGAAGGGAAGGGAAGGGAAGGGAAGGGAAGGGAAGGGAAGGGAAGGTTAAGGAAGGTCAGGTAAGGTCAAGGAAGGTCAGGTAATGTCAAGGAAGGTCGGGGAAGTTCGGAAAAGGTCGGGGAAGATCAGGGAAGGTCAATGAACGTCAAGGAAGGTCAGGTAAGGTCAAGGAAGGTCAGTGACGGGAAGCTCAGGGAAGGTCGGGGAAGTTCGGAAAACATCGGGGAAGGTCAGGGAAGGGAAGGGAAGGGAAATCAGGGAAGGTCAGGGAATGGAAGGTCGGGGAAGGTCAAGGAAGGCAAGGTCAGGGAAGGTCAAGGAAGGTCATGGAAGATAAGGTCAAGGAACGTCAGGTAAGGTCAAGGAAGGTCAGGTAAGGTCAAGGAAGGTCACTGACGGGAAGGTCAGGGAGGTCGGGGTAGTTCGGAATAGGTCGGGGAAGGTCAGGGAAGGGAAGGGAAATCAGGGAAGGTCGGGGAAGGTCAGGGAAGGCAAGGTCAGGGAAGGTCAGGAAAGGTCAAGGAAGGTCAAGGAAGGTCAGGTAAGGTCAAGGAAGATCAGTGACGGGAAGGTCAGGGAGGTCGGGGAAGTTCGGAAAAGGTCGGGGAAGGTCAGGGAAGGGAAGGGAAATAAGGGAAGGTCGGGGAAGGTCAGGGAAGGCAAGGTCAGGGAAGGTCAGGAAAGGTCAAGGAAGGCCAAGGAAGGTCAGGTAAGGTCAAGGAAGGTCAGGTAAGGTCAAGGAAGGTCAGTGACGGGAAGGTCAGGGAAGGTCGGGGAAGGTCAGGGACGGGAAGGGAAGGGACGGGAAGGGAAGGGAAGGGAAGGGAAGGGAAGGGAAGGGAAGGGAAGGGAAGGGAAGGGAAGGGAAGGGAAGGGAAGGGAAGGGAAAGGAAGGTCAAGGAAGGGCAGTGACGGGAAGGTCTGGGAAGGTCGGGGAACGGAAGGGAAGGTTGGGGAAGGTCGGGAAAGGGAAGGGAAGGGAAGGGAAAGTCAGGGAAGGGAAGGTCAGTGAAGGTCAAGGAAGGTCAGGGAAGGTCAAGGAAGGTCAGGGAAGGTCAAGGAAGGTCAGTGACAGGAAGGTCGGGGAAGGTCGGGGAAGGTCAGGGAAGGCAAGATCAGGGAAGGGAAGGGAAGGGAAGGGAAGGGAAGGGAAGGGAAGGGAAGGGAAGGGAAGGGAAGGGAAGGGAAGGGAAGGGAAGGGAAGGGAAGGGAAGGGAAGGGAAGGGAAGGGAAGGGAAGGGAAGGGAAGGGAAGGGAAGGGAAGGGAAGGGAAGGGAAGGGAAGGGAAGGGAAGGGAAGGGAAGGGAAGGGAAAGTCAGGGAAGGGAAGGTCAGTGAAGGTCAAGGAAGGTAAGGTAAGGTCAAGGAAGGTCGGTCAAGGAAGGTCAGTGACAGGAAGGTCAGGGAAGGTCGGGGAAGGTCAGGGAAGGCAAGATCAGGGAAGGGAAGGGAAGGGAAGGGAAGGGAAGGGAAGGGAAGGGAAGGGAAGGGAAGGGAAGGGAAGGGAAGGGAAGGGAAGGGAAGGGAAGGGAAGGGAAGGGAAGGGAAGGGAAGGGAAGGGAAGGGAAATCAGGGAAATTCAGGGAATGGAAGGTCAGGGAAGGCAAGGTCAGGGAAGGTCAAGGAAGGTCATGTAAGGTAAGGTCAAGGAAGGTCAGGTAAGGTCAAGGAAGGTCAGGTAAGGTCAAGGAAGGTCAGTGACGGGAAGGTCAGGGAAGGACGGGGAAGGTCAGGGAAGGGAAGGGAAGGCAAGGGAAGGGAAGGGAAGGGAAGGGAAGACCAAAGAAGGTCAGGGAAGGGAAGGGAATGGGAAGTCGGGGAAATTCAGGGAAGGGAAGGGAAGGTCAGGGAAGGTCAAGGAAGGTCAGGTAAGGTCAAGGAAAGTCAGGGAAGCTCAAGGAAGGTCAGTGACGGGAAGGGAAGGGAAGGGAAGGGAAGGGAAGGGAAGGGAAGGGAAGGGAAGGGAAGGGAAGGGAAGGGAAGGGAAGGGAAGGGAAGGGAAGGGAAGGGAAGGGAAGGGAAGGGAAGGGAAGGGAAGGGAAGGGAAGGGAAGGGAAGGGAAGGTCAAGGAAGGTCAGTGACAGGAAGGTCGGGGAAGGTCGGGGAAGGGAAGGGAAGGTCGGTGAAGGTTAGGGAAGGGAAGGGAAGGGAAGGGAAGGGAAGGGAAGGGAAGGGAAGTGAATGGAATGTCGGGGAAGGGAAGGGTAGGGAAGGGAAATCAGGGAAAGTCAGGGAATGGAAGGTCAGGGAAGGCAAGGTCAGGGAAGGTCAAGGAAGGTCATGTAAGGTAAGGTCAAGGAAGGTCAGGTAAGGTCAAGGAAGGTCAGGTAAGGTCAAGGAAGGTCAGTGACAGGAAGGTCAGGGAAGGTCGGGGAAGTTCTGATAAGGTTGGGGAAAGTCAGGGAAGGGAAGGGAAAGGAAGGGAAATCGGGGAAGGTCAGGGAATGGAAGGTCGGGGAAGGTCAGGGAAGGCAATGTCACCGAAGGTCAGGGAAGGTCAAGGAAGGTCAAGGAAGGTCAGGTAAGGTCAAGGAAGGTCACTGACGGGAAGGTCAGGGAAGTTCGGGGAAGGTCAGGGAATGCAATGTCAGGGAAGGGAAGGGAAGGTTAGGGAAGGTCAAGGAAGGTGAAGGAAGGTCAAGTAAGGTCAAGGAAGGTCAGTGACGGGAAGGTCGGGGAAGGTCGGGAAAGGTCGGGAAGGGAAGGGAAGGGAAGGGACGGGAAGGGACGGGAAGGGAAGGGAAGGGAAGGGAAGGGAAGGGAAGGGAAGGGAAGGGAAGGGAAGGGAAGGGAAGGGAAGGGAAGGGAAGGGAAGGTCAAGGAACGGCAGTGACGGGAATGTCGGGAAAGGGAAGGGAAGGGAAAGTCAGGGAAGGGAAGGTCAGGGAACGTCAAGGAAGGTCAGGGAAGGTCAAGAAAGGTCAGTGATAGGAAGGTCAGGAAAGGTCGGGGAAGGTCAGGGAAGGCAAGATCAGGGAAGGGAAGGGAAGGGAAGGGAAGGTCAGGGAAGGGAAGGGAATGGAAAGTCGGGGAAAGTCAGGGAAGGGAAGGTCAGGGAAGGTCAAGGAAGGTCAAGGAAGGTCAGGTAAGGTCAAGGAAGGTCAGGGAAGGTCAAGGAAGGTCAGTGACAGGAAGGTCGGTGCAGGTCGGGGAAGGGAAGGGAAGGTCGGCGAAGGTTAGGGAAGGGAAGGGAAGGGAAGGGAAGGGAAGGGAAGGGAAGGGAAGGGAAGGGAAGGGAAGGGAAGGGAAGGGAAGGTCAAGGAAGGGCAGTGACGGCAAGGTCTGGGAAGGTTGGGGAAGGGAAGGGAAGGGAAGGGAAGGGAAGGGAAGGGAAGGGAAGGGAAGGGAAGGGAAGGGAAGGGAAGGGAAGGGAAGGGAAGGGAAGGGAAGGGAAGGGAAGGGAAGGGAAGGGAAGGGAAGGGAAGGGAAGGGAAGGGAAGGGAAGGGAAGGGAAGGGAAGGGAAATCAGGGAAGGTCAGGGAATGGAAGGTCGGGGAAGGTCAGGGAAGGCAAGGTCAGGGAAGGTCAAAGAAGGTCATGTAAGGCAAGGTCAAGGAAGGTCAGGTAAGGTCAAGGAAGGTCAGTGGCGGGAAAGTCGAGGAAGTTCGGAAAAGGTCGGGGAAGGTCAGGGAAGGTCAAGGAATGTCAAGGAAGGTCAGGTAAGGTCAAGGAAGGTCAGTGACGGGAAGCTCAGGGAACGTCGGGGAAGTTCGGAAAACGTCGGGGAAGGTCAGGGAAGGGAAGGGAAGGGAAGGGAAATCAGGGAAGGTCAGGGAATGGAAGGTCGGGGAAGGTCAGGGAAGGCAAGGTCAGGGAAGGTCAAGGAAGGTCATGTAAGGTAAGGTCAAGGAACGTCAGGTAAGGTCAAGGAAGGTCAGGTAAGGTCAAGGAAGGTCAGTGACGGGAAGGTCAGGGAGGTCGGGGAAGTTCGGAAAAGGTCGGGGAAGGTCAGGGAAGGGAATGGAAGTGAAGGGAAATCAGGGAAGGTCAGGGAATGGAAGGCCGGGGAAGGTCAGGGAAGGCAAGGTCAGGGAAGGTCAGGGAAGGTCAAGGAAGGTCAGTGACGGGAAGTTCGGGGAAGGGAAGTGAAGGTCGGGGAAGGTCGGGGAAGGTCGGGGAAGGGAAGGGAAGGGAAGGGAAGGGAAGGGAAGGGAAGGGAAGGGAAGGGAAGGGAAGGGAAGGGAAGGGAAGGGAAGGGAAGGGAAGGGAAGGGAAGGGAAGGGAAGGGAAGGGAAGGGAAGGGAAGGGAAAGGAAGGTCAAGGAAGGGCAGTGACGGGAAGGTCGGGAAAGGGAAGTGAAGGGAAGGGAAAGTCAGGAAGGGAAGGTCAGGGAAGGTCAAGGAAGGTCAGGTAAGGTCAAGGAAGGTCAGGGAAGGTCAACGAAGGTCAGTGACAGGAAGGTCAGGGAAGGTCGGGGAAGGTCAGGGAAGGCAAGATCAGGGAAGGTCAAGGAAGGTCAAGGAAGGTCAGGTAAGGTCAAGGAAGGTCAGGGAAGGTCAAGGAAGGTCAGTGACAGGAAGGTCGGGGAAGTTCGGGGAAGGGAAGGGAAGGTCTGGGAAGGTCAGGGAAGGGAAGGGAAGGTTGGGGAAGGTCAGGGAAGGGAAGGGAAGGGAAGGGAAGGGAAGGGAAGGGAAGGGAAGGGAAGGGAAGGGAAGGGAAATCAGGGAAGGTCAGGGAATGGAAGGTCAGGGAAGGCAAGGTTAGGGAAGGTCAAGGAAGGTCATGTAAGGTAAGGTCAAGGAAGGTCAGGTAAGGTCAAGGAAGGTCAGGTAAGGTCAAGGAAGGTCAGTGACGGGAAGGTCAGGGAAGGTCGGGGAAGGTCAGGGAAGGGAAGGGAAGGGAAGGGAAGGGAAGGGAAGGGAAGGGAAGGGAAGGGAAGGGAAGGGAAGGGAAGGGAAGGGAAGGGAAGGGAAGGGAAGACCAAGGAAGGTCAGGGATGGGAAGGGAATGGGAAGTCGGGGAAATTCAGGGAAGGTCAGGGAAGCTCAGGGAAGGTCAAGGAAGGTCAGGTAAGTTCAAGGAAGGTCAGGGAAGCTCAAGGAAGGTCAGTGACGGGAAGGGAAGGGAAGGGAAGGGAAGGGAAGGGAAGGGAAGGGAAGGGAAGGGAAGGGAAGGGAAGGGAAGGGAAGGGAAGGGAAGGGAAGGGAAGGGAAGGGAAGGGAAGGGAAGGGAAGGGAAGGGAAGGGAAAATCAAGGAAGGTCAGGTAAGGTCAAGGAAGGTCAGGGAAGGTCAAGGAATGTCAGGTAAGGTCAAGGAAGGTCAGTGACAGGAAGTTCAGGGAGGTCGGGAAAGGTCGGGGAAGGCAAGATCAGGGAAGGGAAGGGAAGGGAAGGTCAGGGAAGGTCAAGGAAGGTCAGTGACGGGAAGGTCAGGGAAGGTCGGGGAAGTTCGGGGAAGGTCGGGGAAGGTCAGGGAAGGGAAGGGAAGGTCAGGGAAGGTCAAGGAAGGTCAAGGAAGGTCAGGTAAGGTCAAGGAAGGTCAGGGAAGGTCAAGGAAGGTCAGTGACAGGAAGGTCGGGGAAGGTCGGGGAAGGGAAGGGAAGGTCGGGGAAGGGAAGGGAAGGGAAGGGAAGGGAAGGGAAGGGAAGGGAAGGGAAGGGAAGGGAAGGGAAGGGAAGGGAAGGGAAGGGAAGGGAAGGGAAGGGAAGGTCAAGGAAGGGCAGTGACGGCAAGGTCTGGGAAGGTTGGGGGAAGGGAAGGGAAGGGAAGGGAAGGGAAGGGAAGGGAAGGGAAGGGAAGGGAAGGGAAGGGAAGGGAAGGGAAGGGAAGGGAAGGGAAGGGAAGGGAAGGGAAGGGAAATCAGGGAAGGTCAGGGAATGGAAGGTCGGGGAAGGTCAGGGAAGGCAAGGTCAGGGAAGGTCAAGGAAGGTCATGTAAGGCAAGGTTAAGGAAGGTCAGGTAAGGTCAAGGAAGGTCAGGTAAGGTCAAGGAAGGTCGGGGAAGTTCGGAAAAGGTCGGGGAAGCTCAGGGAAGGTCAAGGAACGTCAAGGAAGGTCAGGTAAGGTCAAGGAAGGTCAGTGACGGGAAGCTCAGGGAAGGTCGGGGATGTTCGGAAAACGTCGGGGAAGGTCACGGAAGGGAAGGGAAGGGAAATCAGGGAAGGTCAGGGAATGGAAGGTCGGGGAAGGTCAGGGAAGGCAAGGTCAGGGAAGGTCAAGGAAGGTCATGTAAGGTAAGGTCAAGGAACGTCAGGTAAGGTCAAGGAAGGTCAGGTAAGGTCAAGGAAGGTCAGTGACGGGAAGGTCAGGGAGGTCGGGGAAGTTCGGAAAAGGTCGGGGAAGGTCAGGGAAGGGAAGGGAAATCAGGGAAGGTCGGGGAAGGTCAGGGAAGGCAAGGTCAGGGAAGGTCAGGAAAGGTCAAGGAAGGTCAAGGAAGGTCAGGTAAGGTCAAGGAAGGTCAGTGACGGGAAGGTCAGGGAGGTCGGGGAAGTTCGGAAAAGGTCGGGGAAGGTCAGGGAAGGGAAGGGAAATCAGGGAAGGTCGGGGAAGGTCAGGGAAGGCAAGGTCAGGGAAGGTCAGGAAAGGTCAAGGAAGGCCAAGGAAGGTCAGGTAAGGTCAAGGAAGGTCGGGTAAGGTTAAGGAAGGTCAGTGAACGGGAAGGTCAGGGAAGGTCGGGGAAGGTCAGGGACGGGAAGGGAAGGGAAGGGAAGGGAAGGGAAGGGAAGGGAAGGGAAGGGAAGGGAAGGGAAGGGAAGGGAAGGGAAGGGAAGGGAAGGGAAGGGAAGGGAAGGGAAGGCAGTGACGGGAAGGTCTGGGAAGGTCGGGGAACGGAAGGGAAGGTTGGGGAAGGTCGGGAAATGGAAGGGAAGGGAAGGGAAAGTCAGTGAAGGTCAAGGAAGGTCAGGTAATTTCAAGGAAGGTCAGGGAAGGTCAAGGAAGGTCAGGTAAGGTCAAGGAAGGTCAGTGACAGGAAGGTCAGGGAAGGTCGGGGAAGGTCAGGGAAGGCAAGATCAGGGAAGGGAAGGGAAGGGAAGGTCAGGGAAGGGAAGGGAATGGAAAGTCGGGGAAAGTCAGGGAAGGTAAGGTCAGGGAAGGTCAAGGAAGGTCAAGGAAGGTCAGGTAAGGTCAAGGAAGGTCAGGGAAGGTCAAGGAAGGTCAGTGACAGGAAGGTCGGGGAAGGTCGGGGAAGGGAAGGGAAGGTCGGCGAAGGTTAGGGAAGGGAAGGGAAGGGAAGGGAAGGGAAGGGAAGGGAAGGGAAGGGAAGGGAAGGGAAGGGAAGGGAAGGGAAGGGAAGGGAAGGGAAGGGAAGGGAAGGGAAGGGAAGGGAAGGGAATGTCGGGGAAGGGAAGGGAAGGGAAGGGAAATCAGGGAAAGTCAGGGAATGGAAGGTCAGGGAAGGCAAGGTCAGGGAAGGTCAAGGAAGGTCATGTAAGGTAAGGTCAAGGAAGGTCAGGTAAGGTCAAGGAAGGTCAGGTAAGGTCAAGGAAGGTCAGTGACGGGAAGGTCAGGGAAGATCAGGGAAGGGAAGGGAAGGGAAGGGAAGGCAAGGGAAGGGAAGGGAAGGGAAGGGAAGGGAAGACCAAGGAAGGTCAGGGAAGGGAAGGGAATGGGAAGTCGGGGAAATTCAGGGAAGGGAAGGGAAGGGAAGGGAAGGGAAGGGAAGGGAAGGGAAGGGAAGGGAAGGGAAGGGAAGGGAAGGGAAGGGAAGGGAAGGGAAGGGAAGGGAAGGGAAGGGAAGGGAAGGGAAGGGAAGGGAAGGGAAGGGAAAGTCAGGGAAGGGAACGGAAGGTCAAGGAAGGTCAGGGAAGCTCAAGGAAGGTCAGTGACGGGAAGGTCGGGGAAGGTTGGGGAAGGGAAGGGAAGGTCGGGGAAGGTCAGGGAAGGGATGGGAAGGGAAGGGAAGGGAAGGGAAGGGAAGGGAAGGGAAGGGAAGGTCAAGGAAGGGCAGTGACGGCAACGTCGGGGAAGGGAAGGGAAGGGAAGGGAAGGGAAGGGAAGGGAAGGGAAGGGGAGGGAAGGGAAGGGAAGGGAAGGGAAGGGAAGGGAAGGGCAGGGAAGGGAAGGGAAGGGAAGGGAAGGGAAGGGAAGGGAAGGGAAGGGAAGGGAAGGGAAGGGAAGGGAAGGGAAGGGAAGGGAAGGGAAGGGAAGGGAAGGGAAGGGAATGTCAAGGAAGGTCAGGTAAGGTCAAGGAAGGTCAGTGACGGGAAGGTCAGGGAAGGTCGGGGAAGGTCGGGGAAGCTCGGGGAAGGTCAGGGAAGGGAAGGGAAGGGAAGGGAAGGGAAGGGAAGGGAAGGGAAGGGAAGGGAAGGGAAATCAGGGAAGGTCAGGGAATGGAAGGTCGGGGAAGGTCAAGGAAGGCAAGTTCAGGGAAGGTCAAGGAAGGTCATGTAAGGCAAGGTTAAGGAAGGTCAGGTAAGGTCAAGGAAGGTCAGGTAAGTTCAAGGAAGGTCAGGTAAGGTCAAGGAAGGTCGGGGAAGTTCGGAAAAGGTCGGGGAAGGTCAGGGAAGGTCAATGAACGTCAAGGAAGGTCAGGTAAGGTCAAGGAAGGTCAGTGACGGGAAGCTCAGGGAAGGTCGGGAAAGTTCGGAAAACGTCGGGGAAGGTCAGGGAAGGGAAGGGAAGGGAAATCAGGGAAGGTCAGGGAATGGAAGGTCGGGGAAGGTCAAGGAAGGCAAGGTCAGGGAAGGTCAAGGAAGGTCATGTAAGATAAGGTCAAGGAACGTCAGGTAAGGTCAAGGAAGGTCAGGTAAGGTCAAGGAAGGTCAGTGACGGGAAGGTCAGGGAGGTCGGCGAAGTTCGGAAAAGGTCGGGGAAGGTCAGGGAAGGGAAGGGAAATCAGGGAAGGTCGGGGAAGGTCAGGGAAGGCAAGGTCAGGGAAGGTCAGGAAAGGTCAAGGAAGGTCAAGGAAGTTCAGGTAAGGTCAAGGAAGGTCAGTGACGGGAAGGTCAGGGAGGTCGGGGAAGTTCGGAAAAGGTCGGGGAAGGTCAGGGAAGGGAAGGGAAATAAGGGAAGGTCGGGGAAGGTCAGGGAAGGCAAGGTCAGGGAAGGTCAGGAAAGGTCAAGGAAGGCCAAGGAAGGTCAGGTAAGGTCAAGGAAGGTCAGGTAAGGTCAAGGAAGGTCAGTGACGGGAAGGTGAGGGAAGGTCGGGGAAGGTCAGGGACGGGAAGGGAAGGGAAGGGAAGGGAAGGGAAGGGAAGGGAAGGGAAGGGAAGGGAAGGGAAGGGAAGGGAAGGGAAGGGAAGGGAAGGGAAGGGAAGGGAAGGGAAGGGAAGGGAAGGGAAGGGAAGGGAAGGGAAGGGAAGGGAAGGGAAGGGAAGGGAAGGGAAGGGAAGGGAAAGGAAGGTCAAGGAAGGGCAGTGACGGGAAGGTCTGGGAAGGTCGGGGAACGGAAGGGAAGGTTGGGGAAGGTCGGGAAAGGGAAGGGAAGGGAAGGGAAAGTCAGGGAAGGGAAGGTCAGTGAGGGTCAAGGAAGGTCAGGTAAGGTCAAGGAAGGTCAGGGAAGGTCAAGGAAGGTCAGGTAAGGTCAAGGAAGGTCAGTGACAGGAAGGTCAGGGAAGGTCGGGGAAGGTCAGGGAAGGCAAGATCAGGGAAGGGAAGGGAAGGGAAGGTCAGGGAAGGGAAGGGAATGGAAAGTCGGGGAAAGTCAGGGAAGGTAAGGTCAGGGAAGGTCAAGGAAGGTCAAGGAAGGTCAGGTAAGGTCAAGGAAGGTCAGGGAAGGTCAAGGAAGGTCAGTGACAGGAAGGTCGGGGAAGGTCGGGGAAGGGAAGGGAAGGTCGGCGAAGGTTAGGGAAGGGAAGGGAAGGGAAGGGAAGGGAAGGGAAGGGAAGGGAAGGGAAGGGAAGGGAAGGGAAGGGAAGGGAAGGGAAGGGAAGGGAAGGGAAGGGAAGGGAAGGGAAGGGAAGGGAAGGGAAGGGAAGGGAAGGGAATGTCGGGGAAGGGAAGGGAAGGGAAGGGAAATCAGGGAAAGTCAGGGAATGGAAGGTCAGGGAAGGCAAGGTCAGGGAAGGTCAAGGAAGGTCATGTAAGGTAAGGTCAAGGAAGGTCAGGTAAGGTCAAGGAAGGTCAGGTAAGGTCAAGGAAGGTCAGTGACGGGAAGGTCAGGGAAGTTCAGGGAAGGGAAGGGAAGGGAAGGGAAGGCAAGGGAAGGGAAGGGAAGGGAAGGGAAGGGAAGACCAAGGAAGGTCAGGGAAGGGAAGGGAATGGGAAGTCGGGGAAATTCAGGGAAGGGAAGGGAAGGTCAGGGAAGGTCAAGGAAGGTCAGGTAAGGTCAAGGAAGGTCAGGGAAGCTCAAGGAACGTCAGTGACGGGAAGGGAAGGGAAGGGAAGGGAAGGGAAGGGAAGGGAAGGGAAGGGAAGGGAAGGGAAGGGAAGGGAAGGGAAGGGAAGGGAAGGGAAGGGAAGGGAAGGGAAGGGAAGGGAATGGAAAGTCCGGGAAAGTCAGGGAAGGTAAGGTCAGGGAAGGTCAAGGAATGTCAAGGAAGGTCAGGTAAGGTCAAGGAAGGTCAGGGAAGGTCAAGGAAGGTCAGTGACAGGAAGGTCGGGGAAGGTCGGGGAAGGGAAGGGAAGTTCGGCGAAGGTTAGGGAAGGGAAGGGAAGGGAAGGGAAGGGAAGGGAAGGGAAGGGAAGGGAAGGGAAGGGAAGGGAAGGGAAGGGAAGGGAAGGGGAAGGGAAATCAGGGAAAGTCAGGGAATGGAAGGTCAGGGAAGGCAAGGTCAGGGAAGGTCAAGGAAGGTCATGTAAGGTAAGGTCAAGGAAGGTCAGGTAAGGTCAAGGAAGGTCAGGTAAGGTCAAGGAAGGTCAGTGACGGGAAGGTCAGGGAAGGTCGGGGAAGGTCAGGGAAGGGAAGGGAAGGCAAGGGAAGGGAAGGGAAGGGAAGGGAAGACCAAGGAAGGTCAGGGAAGGCAAGGTCAGCGAAGGTCAAGGAAGGGCATGTAAGGTAAGGTCAAGGAAGGTCTGGTAAGGTCAAGGAAGGTCAGGTTAAGTCAAGGAAGGTCAGTGACGGGAAGGTCGGGGAAGGGAAGGGAAGGGAAGGGAAGGGAAGGGAAGGGAAGGGAAGGGAAGGGAAGGGAAGGGAAGGGAAGGGAAGGGAAGGGAAGTGAAGGGAAGGGAAGGGAAGGGAAGGGAAGGGAAGGGAAGACCAAGGAAGGTCAGGGAAGGGAAGCGAATGGGAAGTCGGGGAAATTCAGGGAAGGGAAGGGAAGGTCAGGGAAGGTCAAGGAAGGTCAGGTAAGGTCAAGGACGGTCAGGGAAGCTCAAGGAAGGTCAGTAACGGGAAGGGAAGGGAAGGGAAGGGAAGGGAAGGGAAGGGAAGGGAAGGGAAGGGAAGGGAAGGGAAGGGAAGGGAAGGGAAGGGAAGGGAAGGGAAGGGAAGGGAAGGGAGGTCGGGGAAGTTCGGAAAAGATCGGGGAAGGTCAGGGAAGGGAAGGGAAATCAGGGAAGGTCGGGGAAGGTCAGGGAAGGCAAGGTCAGGGAAGGTCAGGAAAGGTCAAGGAAGGTCAAGGAAGGTCAGGTAAGGTCAAGGAAGGTCAGTGACGGGAAGGTCAGGGAGGTCGGTGAAGTTCGGAAAAGGTCGGGGAAGGTCAGGGAAGGGAAGGGAAGGGAAGGGAAGGGAAGGGAAGGGAAGGGAAGGGAAGACCAAGGAAGGTCAGGGAAGGGAAGCGAATGGGAAGTCGGGGAAATTCAGGGAAGGGAAGGGAAGGTCAGGGAAGGTCAAGGAAGGTCAGGTAAGGTCAAGGACGGTCAGGGAAGCTCAAGGAAGGTCAGTAACGGGAAGGGAAGGGAAGGGAAGGGAAGGGAAGGGAAGGGAAGGGAAGGGAAGGGAAGGGAAGGGAAGGGAAGGGAAGGGAAGGGAAGGGAAGGGAAGGGAAGGGAAGGGAAGGGAAGGGCAGTGACGGCAACGTCGGGGAAGGGAAGGGAAGGGAAGGGAAGGGAAGGGAAGGGAAGGGAAGGGAAGGGAAGGGAAGGGAAGGGAAGGGAAGGGAAGGGAAGGGAAGGGAAGGGAAGGGAAGGGAAGGGAAGGGAAGAGAAGGTCAAGGAAGGGCAGTGACGGCAACGTCGGGGAAGGGAAGGGAAGGGAAGGGAAGGGAAGGGAAGGGAAGGGAAGGTAAGGGAAGGGAAGGGAAGGGAAGGGAAGGGAAGGGAAGGGAAGGGAAGGGAAGGGAAGGGAAGGGAAGGGAAGGGAAGGGAAGGGAAGGGAAGGGAAAGTCAAGGAAGGTCAGTGACAGGAATGTCAGGGAAGGTCGGGGAAGGTCAGGGAAGGCAAGATCAGGGAAGTGAAGGGAAGGGAAGGTCAGGGAAGGTCAAGGAAGGGCAGTGACGGAAAGGTCTGGGAAGGTCGGGGAAGGGAAGGGAAGGTTGGGGAAGGTCAGGGAAGGGAAGGTTGGGGAACGTCAGGGAAGGGAAGGGAAGGGAGGGAAGGGAAGGGAAGGGAAGGGAAGGGAAGGGAAGGGAAGGGAAGTAAAGGGAAGGGAAGGGAAGGGAAGGGAAGGGAAGGGAAGGGAAGGGAAGGGAAGGGAAGGGAAATCAGGGAAGGTCAGGGAATGGAAGGTCAGGGAAGGCAAGGTCAGGGAAGGTCAAGGAAGGTCATGTAAGGTAAGGTCAAGGAAGGTCTGGTAAGGTCAAGGAAGGTCAGGTAAAGTCAAGGAAGGACAGTAACGGGAAGGTCAGGGAAGTTCGGGGAAGGTCAGGGAAGGGAAGGGAAGGGAAGGGAAGGGAAGGGAAGGGAAGGGAAGGGAAGGGAAGGGAAGGGAAGACCAAGGAAGGTCAGGGAAGGGAAGCGAATGGGAAGTCGGGGAAATTCAGGGAAGGGAAGGGAAGGTCAGGGAAGGTCGGGGAAGTTCGGAAAACGTCGGGGAAGGTCAGGGAAGGGAAGGGAAGGGAAATCAGGGAAGGTCAGGGAATGGAAGGTCGGGGAAGGTCAAGGAAGGCAAGGTCAGGGAAGGTCAAGGAAGGTCATGTAAGATAAGGTCAAGGAACGTCAGGTAAGGTCAAGGAAGGTCAGGTAAGGTCAAGGAAGGTCAGTGACGGGAAGGTCAGGGAGGTCGGCGAAGTTCGGAAAAGGTCGGGGAAGGTCAGGGAAGGGAAGGGAAATCAGGGAAGGTCGGGGAAGGTCAGGGAAGGCAAGGTCAGGGAAGGTCAGGAAAGGTCAAGGAAGGTCAAGGAAGTTCAGGTAAGGTCAAGGAAGGTCAGTGACGGGAAGGTCAGGGAGGTCGGGGAAGTTCGGAAAAGGTCGGGGAAGGTCAGGGAAGGGAAGGGAAATAAGGGAAGGTCGGGGAAGGTCAGGGAAGGCAAGGTCAGGGAAGGTCAGGAAAGGTCAAGGAAGGCCAAGGAAGGTCAGGTAAGGTCAAGGAAGGTCAGGTAAGGTCAAGGAAGGTCAGTGACGGGAAGGTGAGGGAAGGTCGGGGAAGGTCAGGGACGGGAAGGGAAGGGAAGGGAAGGGAAGGGAAGGGAAGGGAAGGGAAGGAAGGGAAGGGAAGGGAAGGGAAGGGAAGGGAAGGGAAGGGAAGGGAAGGGAAGGGAAGGGAAGGGAAGGGAAGGGAAGGGAAGGGAAGGGAAAGGAAGGTCAAGGAAGGGCAGTGACGGGAAGGTCTGGGAAGGTCGGGGAACGGAAGGGAAGGTTGGGGAAGGTCGGGAAAGGGAAGGGAAGGGAAGGGAAAGTCAGGGAAGGGAAGGTCAGTGAAGGTCAAGGAAGGTCAGGTAAGGTAAAGGAAGGTCAGGGAAGGTCAAGGAAGGTCAGGTAAGGTCAAGGAAGGTCAGTGACAGGAAGGTCAGGGAAGGTCGGGGAAGGTCAGGGAAGGCAAGATCAGGGAAGGGAAGGGAAGGGAAGGTCAGGGAAGGGAAGGGAATGGAAAGTCGGGGAAAGTCAGGGAAGGTAAGGTCAGGGAAGGTCAAGGAAGGTCAAGGAAGGTCAGGTAAGGTCAAGGAAGGTCAGGGAAGGTCAAGGAAGGTCAGTGACAGGAAGGTCGGGGAAGGTCGGGGAAGGGAAGGGAAGGTCGGCGAAGGTTAGGGAAGGGAAGGGAAGGGAAGGGAAGGGAAGGGAAGGGAAGGGAAGGGAAGGGAAGGGAAGGGAAGGGAAGGGAAGGGAAGGGAAGGGAAGGGAAGGGAAGGGAAGGGAAGGGAATGTCGGGGAAGGGAAGGGAAGGGAAGGGAAATCAGGGAAAGTCAGGGAATGGAAGGTCAGGGAAGGCAAGGTCAGGGAAGGTCAAGGAAGGTCATGTAAGGTAAGGTCAAGGAAGGTCAGGTAAGGTCAAGGAAGGTCAGGTAAGGTCAAGGAAGGTCAGTGACGGGAAGGTCAGGGAAGTTCAGGGAAGGGAAGGGAAGGGAAGGGAAGGCAAGGGAAGGGAAGGGAAGGGAAGGGAAGGGAAGACCAAGGAAGGTCAGGGAAGGGAAGGGAATGGGAAGTCGGGGAAATTCAGGGAAGGGAAGGGAAGGTCAGGGAAGGTCAAGGAAGGTCAGGTAAGGTCAAGGAAGGTCAGGGAAGCTCAAGGAACGTCAGTGACGGGAAGGGAAGGGAAGGGAAGGGAAGGGAAGGGAAGTGAAGGGAAGGGAAGGGAAGGGAAGGGAAGGGAAGGGAAGGGAAGGGAAGGGAAGGGAAGGAAGGGAAGGGAAGGGAAGGGAAGGGAAGGGAATGGAAAGTCCGGGAAAGTCAGGGAAGGTAAGGTCAGGGAAGGTCAAGGAATGTCAAGGAAGGTCAGGTAAGGTCAAGGAAGGTCAGGGAAGGTCAAGGAAGGTCAGTGACAGGAAGGTCGGGGAAGGTCGGGGAAGGGAGGGGAAGTTCGGCGAAGGTTAGGGAAGGGAAGGGAAGGGAAGGGAAGGGAAGGGAAGGGAAGGGAAGGGAAGGGAAGGGAAGGGAAGGGAAGGGAAGGGAAGGGAAGGGAAGGGAAGGGAAGGGAAATCAGGGAAAGTCAGGGAATGGAAGGTCAGGGAAGGCATGGTCAGGGAAGGTCAAGGAAGGTCATGTAAGGTAAGGTCAAGGAAGGTCAGGTAAGGTCAAGGAAGGTCAGGTAAGGTCAAGGAAGGTCAGTGACGGGAAGGTCAGGGAAGGTCGGGGAAGGTCAGGGAAGGGAAGGGAAGGCAAGGGAAGGGAAGGGAAGGGAAGGGAAGACCAAGGAAGGTCAGGGAAGGCAAGGTCAGCGAAGGTCAAGGAAGGGCATGTAAGGTAAGGTCAAGGAAGGTCTGGTAAGGTCAAGGAAGGTCAGGTAAAGTCAAGGAAGGACAGTAACGGGAAGGTCAGGGAAGTTCGGGGAAGGTCAGGGAAGGGAAGGGAAGGGAAGGGAAGGGAAGGGAAGGGAAGGGAAGGGAAGGGAAGGGAAGACCAAGGAAGGTCAGGGAAGGGAAGCGAATGGGAAGTCGGGGAAATTCAGGGAAGGGAAGGGAAGGTCAGGGAAGGTCGGGGAAGTTCGGAAAACGTCGGGGAAGGTCAGGGAAGGGAAGGGAAGGGAAATCAGGGAAGGTCAGGGAATGGAAGGTCGGGGAAGGTCAAGGAAGGCAAGGTCAGGGAAGGTCAAGGAAGGTCATGTAAGATAAGGTCAAGGAACGTCAGGTAAGGTCAAGGAAGGTCAGGTAAGGTCAAGGAAGGTCAGTGACGGGAAGGTCAGGGAGGTCGGGGAAGTTCGGAAAAGGTCGGGGAAGGTCAGGGAAGGGAAGGGAAATCAGGGAAGGTCGGGGAAGGTCAGGGAAGGCAAGGTCAGGGAAGGTCAGGAAAGGTCAAGGAAGGTCAAGGAAGTTCAGGTAAGGTCAAGGAAGGTCAGTGACGGGAAGGTCAGGGAGGTCGGGGAAGTTCGGAAAAGGTCGGGGAAGGTCAGGGAAGGGAAGGGAAATAAGGGAAGGTCGGGGAAGGTCAGGGAAGGCAAGGTCAGGGAAGGTCAGGAAAGGTCAAGGAAGGCCAAGGAAGGTCAGGTAAGGTCAAGGAAGGTCAGGTAAGGTCAAGGAAGGTCAGTGACGGGAAGGTGAGGGAAGGTCGGGGAAGGTCAGGGACGGGAAGGAAGGGAAGGGAAGGGAAGGGAAGGGAAGGGAAGGGAAGGGAAGGGAAGGGAAGGGAAGCGAAGGGAAGGAAGGGAAGGGAAGGGAAGGGAAGGGAAGGGAAGGGAAGGGAAGGGAAGGGAAGGGAAGGGAAGGGAAGGGAAGGGAAGTGAAAGGAAGGTCAAGGAATGGCAGTGACGGGAAGGTCTGGGAAGGTCGGGGAACGGAAGGGAAGGTTGGGGAAGGTCGGGAAAGGGAAGGGAAGGGAAGGGAAAGTCAGGGAAGGGAAGGTCAGTGAAGGTCAAGGAAGGTCAGGTAAGGTCAAGGAAGGTCAGGGAAGGTCAAGGAAGGTCAGTGACAGGAAGGTCAGGGAAGGTCGGGGAAGGTCAGGGAAGGCAAGATCAGGGAAGGGAAGGGAAGGGAAGGTCAGGGAAGGGAAGGGAATGGAAAGTCGGGGAAAGTCAGGGAAGGTAAGGTCAGGGAAGGTCAAGGAATGTCAAGGAAGGTCAGGTAAGGTCAAGGAAGGTCAGGGAAGGTCAAGGAAGGTCACTGACAGGAAGGTCGGGGAAGGTCGGGGAAGGGAAGGGAAGTTCGGCGAAGGTTAGGGAAGGGAAGGGAAGGGAAGGGAAGGGAAGGGAAGGGAAGGGAAGGGAAGGGAAGGGAAGGGAAGGGAAATCAGGGAAAGTCAGGGAATGGAAGGTCAGGGAAGGCAAGGTCAGGGAAGGTCAAGGAAGGTCATGTAAGGTAAGGTCAAGGAAGGTCAGGTAAGGTCAAGGAAGGTCAGGTAAGGTCAAGGAAGGTCAGTGACGGGAAGGTCAGGGAAGGTCGGGGAAGGTCAGGGAAGGGAAGGGAAGGCAAGGGAAGGGAAGGGAAGGGAAGGGAAGACCAAGGAAGGTCAGGGAAGGCAAGGTCAGCGAAGGTCAAGGAAGGGCATGTAAGGTAAGGTCAAGGAAGGTCTGGTAAGGTCAAGGAAGGTCAGGTTAAGTCAAGGAAGGTCAGTGACGGGAAGGTCGGGGAAGGGAAGGGAAGGGAAGGGAAGGGAAGGGAAGGGAAGGGAAGGGAAGGGAAGGGAAGGGAAGGGAAGGGAAGGGAAGACCAAGGAAGGTCAGGGAAGGGAAGCGAATGGGAAGTCGGGGAAATTCAGGGAAGGGAAGGGAAGGTCAGGGAAGGTCAAGGAAGGTCAGGTAAGGTGAAGGACGGTCAGGGAAGCTCAAGGAAGGTCAGTAACGGGAAGGGAAGGGAAGGGAAGGGAAGGGAAGGGAAGGGAAGGGAAGGGAAGGGAAGGGAAGGGAAGGGAAGGGAAGGAAGGGAAGGGAAGGGAAGGGAAGGGAAGGGAAGGGAAGGGAAGGGAAGGGAAGGGAAGGGAAGGGAAGGGAAGGGAGGTCGGGGAAGTTCGGAAAAGGTCGGGGAAGGTCAGGGAAGGGAAGGGAAATCAGGGAAGGTCGGGGAAGGTCAGGGAAGGCAAGGTCAGGGAAGGTCAGGAAAGGTCAAGGAAGGTCAAGGAAGGTCAGGTAAGGTCAAGGAAGGTCAGTGACGGGAAGGTCAGGGAGGTCGGTGAAGTTCGGAAAAGGTCGGGGAAGGTCAGGGAAGGGAAGGGAAGGGAAGGGAAGGGAAGGGAAGGGAAGGGAAGGGAAGGGAAGACCAAGGAAGGTCAGGGAAGGGAAGCGAATGGGAAGTCGGGGAAATTCAGGGAAGGGAAGGGAAGGTCAGGGAAGGTCAAGGAAGGTCAGGTAAGGTCAAGGACGGTCAGGGAAGCTCAAGGAAGGTCAGTAACGGGAAGGGAAGGGAAGGGAAGGGAAGGGAAGGGAAGGGAAGGGAAGGAAGGAAGGGAAGGGAAGGGAAGGGAAGGGAAGGGAAGGGAAGGTCAAGGAAGGGCAGTGACGGCAACGTCGGGAAGGGAAGGGAAGGGAAGGGAAGGGAAG
>NW_027472374.1:0-32708 GCF_965638725.1 Aptenodytes patagonicus | reverse complement strand
AAGGTCAGTGACGGGAAGGTCAGGGAGGTCGGGGAAGTTCGGAAAAGGTCGGGGAAGGTCAGGGAAGGGAAGGGAAATCAGGGAAGGTCGGGGAAGGTCAGGGAAGGCAAGGTCAGGGAAGGTCAGGAAAGGTCAACGAAGGTCAAGGAAGGTCAGGTAAGGTCAAGGAAGGTCAGTGACGGGAAGGTCAGGGACGTCGGGGAAGTTCGGAAAAGGTCGGGGAAGGTCAGGGAACGGAAGGGAAATCAGGGAAGGTCGGGGAAGGTCAGGGAACGCAAGGTCAGGGAAGGTCAGGAAAGGTCAAGGAAGGCCAAGGAAGGTCAGGTAAGGTCAAGGAAGGTCAGGTAAGGTCAAGGAAGGTCAGTGACGGGAAGGTCAAGGAAGGTCGGGGAAGGTCAGGGACGGGAAGGGAAGGGAAGGGAAGGGAAGGGAAGGGAAGGGAAGGGAAGGGAAGCGGAAGGGAAGGGAAGGGAAGGGAAGGGAAGGGAAGGGAAGGGAAGGGAAGGGAAGGGAAGGGAAGGGAAGGGAAGGGAAGGGAAGGGAAGGGAAGGGAAGGGAAGGGAAGGGAAGGGAAGGGAAGGGAAGGGAAGGGAAGGGAAGGGAAAGTCAAGGAAGGTCAGTGACAGGAAGGTCAGGGAAGGTCGGGGAAGGTCAGGGACGGCAAGATCAGGGAAGGGAAAGGAAGGGAAGGTCAGGGAAGGTCAAGGAAGTTCAAGGAAGGTCAGGGAAGGTGAAGGAAGGTCAGTGACAGGAAGGTCGGGGAAGGTTGGGGAAGGGAAGGGAAGGTCGGGGAAGGTCGGGGAAGGTCGGGGAAGGTCGGGGAAGGTCGGGGAAGGGAAGGGAAGGGAAGGGAAGGGAAGGGAAGGGAAGGGAAGGGAAGGGAAGGGAAGGGAAGGGAAGGTCAAGGAAGGGCAGTGACGGCAAGGTCTGGGAAGGTTGGGGAAGGGAAGGGAAGGGAAGGGAAGGGAAGGGAAGGGAAGGGAAGGGAAGGGAAGGGAAGGGAAGGGAAGGGAAGGGAAGGGAAGGGAAGGGAAGGGAAGGGAAGGGAAGGGAAGGGAAGGGAAGGGAAGGGAAGGGAAGGGAAGGTCAAGGAAGGGCAGTGACGGAAAGGTCTGGGAAGGTCGGGGAAGGGAAGGGAAGGTTGGGGAAGCTCAGGGAAGGGAAGGGAAGGGAAGGGAAGGGAAGGGAAGGGAAGGGAAGGGAAGGGAAGGGAAGGGAAGGGAAGGGAAATCAGGGAAGGTCAGGGAATGGAAGGTCAGGGAAGGCAAGTTCAGGGAAGGTCAAGGAAGGTCATGTAAGGTAAGGTCAAGGAAGGTCAGGTAAGGTGAAGGAAGGTCAGGTAAGGTCAAGGAAGGTCAGTGACGGGAAGGTCAGGGAAGGTCGGGGAAGGGAAAAGAAGGTCGGGGAAGGGAAGGGAAGGGAAGGGAAGGGAAGGGAAGGGAAGGGAAGGGAAGGGAAGGGAAGGGAAGGGAAGGGAAGGGAAGGGAAGGGAAGGGAAGGGAAGGGAAGGGAAGGGAAGGGAAGGTCGGAAAAGGTCAGGGAAGGGAGGGGAAGGTCAAGGAAGCTCAAGGAAGGTCAGGTAAGGTCAAGGAAGGTCAGGGAAGGTCAAGGAAGGTCAGTGACAGGAAGGTCGGGGAAGGTTCGGGAAGGGAAGGGAAGGTCGGGGAAGGTCGGGGAAGGTCAGGGAAGGGAAGGGAAGGGAAGGGAAGGGAAGGGAAGGGAAGGGAAGGGAAGGGAAGGGAAGGTCAAGGAAGGGCAGTGACGGCAAGTTCTGGGAAGGTTGGGGAAGGGAAGGGAAGGGAAGGGAAGGGAAGGGAAGGGAAGGGAAGGGAAGGGAAGGGAAGGGAAGGGAAGGGAAGGGAAGGGAAGGGAAGGGAAGGGAAGGGAAGGGAAGGGAAGGGAAGGGAAGGGAAGGGAAGGGAAATCAGGGAAGGTCAGGGAATGGAAGGTCGGGGAAGGTCAGGGAAGGCAAGGTCAGGGAAGGTCAAGGAAGGTCATGTAAGGTAAGGTCAAGGAACGTCAGGTAAGGTCAAGGAAGGTCAGGTAAGGTCAAGGAAGTTCAGTGACGGGAAGGTCAGGGAGGTCGGGGAAGTTCGGAAAAGGTCGGGGAAGGTCAGGGAAGGGAAGGGAAATCAGGGAAGGTCGGGGAAGGTCAGGGAAGACAAGGTCAGGGAAGGTCAGGAAAGGTCAAGGAAGGTCAAGGAAGGTCAGGTAAGGTCAAGGAAGGTCAGTGACGGGAAGGTCAGGGAGGTCGGGGAAGTTCGGAAAAGGTCGGGGAAGGTCAGGGAAGGGAAGGGAAATCAGGGAAGGTCGGGGAAGGTCAGGGAAGGCAAGGTCAGGGAAGGTCAGGAAAGGTCAAGGAAGGCCAAGGAAGGTCAGGTAAGGTCAAGGAAGGTCAGGTAAGGTCAAGGAAGGTCAGTGACGGGAAGGTCAGGGAAGGTCGGGGAAGGTCAGGGACGGGAAGGGAAGGGAAGGGAAGGGAAGGGAAGGGAAGGGAAGGGAAGGGAAGGGAAGGGAAGGGAAGGGAAGGGAAGGGAAGGGAAGGGAAGGGAAGGGAAGGGAAGGGAAGGGAAGGGAAAGGAAGGGAAGGGAAGGGAAGGGAAGGGAAGGGAAGGTCAAGGAAGGGCAGTGACGGAAAGGTCTGGGAAGGTCGGGGAAGGGACGGAAAGGTTGGGGAAGGTCAGGGAAGGTCAGGGAAGGGATGGGAAGGTCAGGGAAGGGAAGGGGAAGGGAAGGGAAGGGAAGGGAAGGGAAGGGAAGGGAAGGGAAGGGAAGGGAAGGGAAGGGAAGGGAAATCAGGGAAGGTCAGGGAATGGAATGTCAAGGAAGGCAAGGTCAGGGAAGGTCAAGGAAGGTCATGTAAGGCAAGGTTAAGGAAGGTCAGGTAAGGTCAAGGAAGGTCAGTGGCGGGTAGGTCGGGGAAGTTCGGAAAAGGTCGGGGAAGGTCAGGGAAGGGAAGGGAAGGGAAATCAGGGAAGGTCAGGGAATGGAAGGTCGGGGAAGGTCAGGGAAGGCAAGGTCAGGGAAGGTCAAGGAAGGTCATGTAAGGTAAGGTCAAGGAACGTCAGGTAAGGTCAAGGAAGGTCAGGTAAGGTCAAGGAAGGTCAGTGACGGGAAGGTCAGGGAAGTCGGGGAAGTTCGGAAAAGGTCGGGGAAGGTCAGGGAAAGGAATGGAAGTGAAGGGAAATCAGGGAAGGTCAGGAAATGGAAGGCCGGGGAAGGTCAGGGAAGGCAAGGTCAGGGAAGGTCAGGGAAGGTCAAGGAAGGTCAGTGACGGGAAGTTCGGGGAAGGGAAGGGAAGGTCGGGGAAGGTCGGGGAAGGTCGTGGAAGGTCGGGGAAGGGAAGGGAAGGGAAGGGAAGGGAAGGGAAGGGAAGGGAAGGGAAGGGAAATCAGGGAAGGTCAGGGAATGGAAGATCGGGGAAGGTCAGCGAAGGCAAGGTCAGGGAAGGTCAAGGAAGGTCATGTAAGGCAAGGTCAAGGAAGGTCAGGTAAGGTCAAGGAAGGTCAGGTAAGGTCAAGGAAGGTCAGTGACAGGAAGGTCAGGGAAGGTCGGGGAAGTTCTGATAAGGTCAGGGAAAGTCATGGAAGGGAAGGTAAAGGAAGGGAAATCGGTGAAGGTCAGGGAATGGAAGGTCGGGGAAGGTCAGGGAAGGCAATGTCACCGAAGGTCAGGGAAGGTCAAGGAAGGTCAAGGAAGGTCAGGTAAGGTCAAGGAAGGTCACTGACGGGAAGGTCACGTATGTTCGGGGAAGGTCAGGGAAGGAAAGGTCAGGGAAGGGAAGGGAAGGTTAGGGAAGGTCAAGGAAGGTGAAGGAAGGTCAGGTAAGGTCAAGGAAGGTCAGTGACGGGAAGGTCGGGGAAGGTCGGGGAAGGGAAGGGAAGGGAAGGGAAGGGAAGGGAAGGGAAGGGAAGGGAAGGGAAGGGAAGGGAAGGGAAGGGAAGGGAAGGGAAGGGAAGGGAAGGGAAGGGAAGGGAAGGGAAGGGAAAGGAAGGTCAAGGAAGGGGAGTGACGGGAAGGTCGGGAAAGGGAAGGGAAGGGAAAGTCAGGGAAGGGAAGGTCAGGGAAGGTCAAGGAAGGTCAGGGAAGGTCAGGTAAGGTCAAGGAAGGTCAGGGAACGTCAAGGAAAGTCAGTGACAGGAAGGTCGGGGAAGGTCGGGGAAGGGAAGGGAAGGTCGGCGAAGGTTAGGGAAGGGAAGGGAAGGGAAGGGAAGGGAAGGGAAGGGAAGGGAAGGGAAGGGAAGGGAAGGGAAGGGAAGGGAAGGGAAGGGAAGGGAAGGGAAGGGAAGGGAAATCAGGGAAGGTCAGGGAATGGAAGCTCGGGGAAGGTCAGGGAAGGCAGTGTCACCGAAGGTCAGGGAAGGTCAAGGAAGGTCAAGGAAGGGCAGGTAAGGTCAAGGAAGGTCACTGACGGGAAGGTCACGTATGTTCGGGGAAGGTCAGGGAAGGAAAGGTTAGGGAAGGGAAGGGAAGGTTAGGGAAGGTCAAGGAAGGTGAAGGAAGGTCAGGTAAGGTCAAGGAAGGTCAGTGACGGGAAGGTCGGGGAAGGTCGGGGGAAGGGAAGGGAAGGGAAGGGAAGGGAAGGGAAGGGAAGGGAAGGGAAGGGAAGGGAAGGGAAGGGAAGGGAAGGGAAGGGAAGGGAAGGGAAGGGAAGGGAAGGGAAGGGAAGGGAAGGGAAGGGAAGGGAAAGGAAGGTCAAGGAAGGGGAGTGACGGGAAGGTCGGGAAAGGGAAGGGAAGGGAAAGTCAGGGAAGGGAAGGTCAGGGAAGGTCAAGGAAGGTCAGGGAAGGTCAGGTAAGGTCAAGGAAGGTCAGGGAACGTCAAGGAAAGTCAGTGACAGGAAGGTCGGGGAAGGTCGGGGAAGGGAAGGGAAGGTCGGCGAAGGTTAGGGAAGGGAAGGGAAGGGAAGGGAAGGGAAGGGAAGGGAAGGGAAGGGAAGGGAAGGGAAGGGAAGGGAAGGGAAGGGAAGGGAAGGGAAGGGAAGGGAAGGGAAGGGAAATCAGGGAAGGTCAGGGAATGGAAGCTCGGGGAAGGTCAGGGAAGGCAGTGTCACCGAAGGTCAGGGAAGGTCAAGGAAGGTCAAGGAAGGGCAGGTAAGGTCAAGGAAGGTCACTGACGGGAAGGTCAGGGAAGTTCGGGGAAGGTCAGGGAAGGCAAGGTCAGGGAAGGGAAGGGAAAGTTAGGGAAGGTCAAGGAAGGTGAAGGAAGGTCAGGTAAGGTCAAGGAAGGTCAGTGACGGGAAGGTCGGGGAAGGTCGGGGAAGGTCGGGGAAGGTCGGGGAAGGTCGGGGAAGGGAAGGGAAGGGAAGGGAAGGGAAGGGAAGGGAAGGGAAGGGAAGGGAAGGGAAGGGAAGGGAAGGGAAGGGAAGGGAAGGGAAGGCAAATCAGGGAAGGTCAGGGAATGGAAGGTCGGGGAAGGTCAGGGAAGGCAAGGTCAGGGAAGGTCAAGGAAGGTCATGTAAGGTAAGGTCAAGGAACGTCAGGTAAGGTCAAGGAAGGTCAGGTAAGGTCAAGGAAGTTCAGTGACGGGAAGGTCAGGGAGGTCGGGGAAGTTCGGAAAAGGTCGGGGAAGGTCAGGGAAGGGAAGGGAAATCAGGGAAGGTCGGGGAAGGTCAGGGAAGACAAGGTCAGGGAAGGTCAGGAAAGGTCAAGGAAGGTCAAGGAAGGTCAGGTAAGGTCAAGGAAGGTCAGTGACGGGAAGGTCAGGGAGGTCGGGGAAGTTCGGAAAAGGTCGGGGAAGGTCAGGGAAGGGAAGGGAAATAAGGGAAGGTCGGGGAAGGTCAGGGAAGGCAAGGTCAGGGAAGGTCAGGAAAGGTCAAGGAAGGCCAAGGAAGGTCAGGTAAGGTCAAGGAAGGTCAGGTAAGGTCAAGGAAGGTCAGTGACGGGAAGGTCAGGGAAGGTCGGGGAAGGTCAGGGACGGGAAGGGAAGGGAAGGGAAGGGAAGGGAAGGGAAGGGAAGGGAAGGGAAGGGAAGGGAAGGGAAGGGAAGGGAAGGGAAGGGAAGGGAAGGGAAGGGAAGGGAAGGGAAGGGAAGGGAAAGGAAGGGAAGGGAAGGGAAGGGAAGGTCAAGGAAGGGCAGTGACGGAAAGGTCTGGGAAGGTCGGGGAAGGGACGGAAAGGTTGGGGAAGGTCAGGGAAGGTCAGGGAAGGGATGGGAAGGTCAGGGAAGGTCAGGGAAGGTCAGGGAAGGGAAGGGAAGGGAAGGGAAGGGAAGGGAAGGGAAGGGAAGGGAAGGGAAGGGAAGGGAAGGGAAGGGAAGGGAAATCAGGGAAGGTCAGGGAATGGAATGTCAAGGAAGGCAAGGTCAGGGAAGGTCAAGGAAGGTCATGTAAGGCAAGGTTAAGGAAGGTCAGGTAAGGTCAAGGAAGGTCAGTGGCGGGTAGGTCGGGGAAGTTCGGAAAAGGTCGGGGAAGGTCAGGGAAGGGAAGGGAAGGGAAATCAGGGAAGGTCAGGGAATGGAAGGTCGGGGAAGGTCAGGGAAGGCAAGGTCAGGGAAGGTCAAGGAAGGTCATGTAAGGTAAGGTCAAGGAACGTCAGGTAAGGTCAAGGAAGGTCAGGTAAGGTCAAGGAAGGTCAGTGACGGGAAGGTCAGGGAAGTCGGGGAAGTTCGGAAAAGGTCGGGGAAGGTCAGGGAAAGGAATGGAAGTGAAGGGAAATCAGGGAAGGTCAGGAAATGGAAGGCCGGGGAAGGTCAGGGAAGGCAAGGTCAGGGAAGGTCAGGGAAGGTCAAGGAAGGTCAGTGACGGGAAGTTCGGGGAAGGGAAGGGAAGGTCGGGGAAGGTCGGGGAAGGTCGTGGAAGGTCGGGGAAGGAAGGGAAGGGAAGGGAAGGGAAGGGAAGGGAAGGGAAGGAGGAAGGGAAGGGAAGGGAAATCAGGGAAGGTCAGGGAATGGAAGATCGGGGAAGGTCAGCGAAGGCAAGGTCAGGGAAGGTCAAGGAAGGTCATGTAAGGCAAGGTCAAGGAAGGTCAGGTAAGGTCAAGGAAGGTCAGGTAAGGTCAAGGAAGGTCAGTGACAGGAAGGTCAGGGAAGGTCGGGGAAGTTCTGATAAGGTCAGGGAAAGTCATGGAAGGGAAGGTAAAGGAAGGGAAATCGGTGAAGGTCAGGGAATGGAAGGTCGGGGAAGGTCAGGGAAGGCAATGTCACCGAAGGTCAGGGAAGGTCAAGGAAGGTCAAGGAAGGTCAGGTAAGGTCAAGGAAGGTCACTGACGGGAAGGTCACGTATGTTCGGGGAAGGTCAGGGAAGGAAAGGTCAGGGAAGGGAAGGGAAGGTTAGGGAAGGTCAAGGAAGGTGAAGGAAGGTCAGGTAAGGTCAAGGAAGGTCAGTGACGGGAAGGTCGGGGAAGGGAAGGGAAGGGAAGGGAAGGGAAGGGAAGGGAAGGGAAGGGAAGGGAAGGGAAGGGAAGGGAAGGGAAGGGAAGGGAAGGGAAGGGAAGGGAAGGGAAGGGAAGGGAAGGGAAGGGAAGGGAAGGGAAGGGAAAGGAAGGTCAAGGAAGGGGAGTGACGGGAAGGTCGGGAAAGGGAAGGGAAGGGAAAGTCAGGGAAGGGAAGGTCAGGGAAGGTCAAGGAAGGTCAGGGAAGGTCAGGTAAGGTCAAGGAAGGTCAGGGAACGTCAAGGAAAGTCAGTGACAGGAAGGTCGGGGAAGGTCGGGGAAGGGAAGGGAAGGTCGGCGAAGGTTAGGGAAGGGAAGGGAAGGGAAGGGAAGGGAAGGGAAGGGAAGGGAAGGGAAGGGAAGGGAAGGGAAGGGAAGGGAAGGGAAGGGAAATCAGGGAAGGTCAGGGAATGGAAGCTCGGGGAAGGTCAGGGAAGGCAGTGTCACCGAAGGTCAGGGAAGGTCAAGGAAGGTCAAGGAAGGGCAGGTAAGGTCAAGGAAGGTCACTGACGGGAAGGTCAGGGAAGTTCGGGGAAGGTCAGGGAAGGCAAGGTCAGGGAAGGGAAGGGAAAGTTAGGGAAGGTCAAGGAAGGTGAAGGAAGGTCAGGTAAGGTCAAGGAAGGTCAGTGACGGGAAGGTCGGGGAAGGTCGGGGAAGGTCGGGGAAGGTCGGGGAAGGTCGGGGAAGGGAAGGGAAGGGAAGGGAAGGGAAGGGAAGGGAAGGGAAGGGAAGGGAAGGGAAGGGAAAGGAAGGTCAAGGAACGGCAGTGACGGGAATGTCGGGAAAGGGAAGGGAAGGGAAAGTCAGGGAAGGGAAGGTCAGGGAAGGTCAAGGAAGGTCAGGGAAGGTCAAGGAAGGTCAGTGATAGGAAGGTCAGGAAAGGTCGGGGAAGGTCAGGGAAGGCAAGATCAGGGAAGGGAAGGGAAGGGAAGGGAAGGTCAGGGAAGGGACGGGAATGGAAAGTCGGGGAAAGTCAGGGAATGGAAGGTCAGGGAAGGTCAAGAAAGGTCAAGGAAGGTCAGGTAAGGTCAAGGAAGGTCAGGTAAGGTCAAGGAAGGTCAGTGACAGGAAGGTCGGTGAAGGTCGGGGAAGGGAAGGGAAGGTCGGCGAAGGTTAGGGAAGGGAAGGGAAGGGAAGGGAAGGGAAGGGAAGGGAAGGGAAGGGAAGGGAAGGGAAGGGAAGGGAAGGGAAGGGAAGGGAAGGGAAGGGAAGGGAAGGGAAGGGAAGGGAAGGGAAGGGAAGGGAAGGGAAGGGAAGGGAAGGGAAGGGAAAGGAAGGTCAAGGAAGGGGAGTGACGGGAAGGTCGGGAAAGGGAAGGGAAGGGAAAGTCAGGGAAGGGAAGGTCAGGGAAGGTCAAGGAAGGTCAGGGAAGGTCAGGTAAGGTCAAGGAAGGTCAGGGAACGTCAAGGAAAGTCAGTGACAGGAAGGTCGGGGAAGGTCGGGGAAGGGAAGGGAAGGTCGGCGAAGGTTAGGGAAGGGAAGGGAAGGGAAGGGAAGGGAAGGGAAGGGAAGGGAAGGGAAGGGAAGGGAAGGGAAGGGAAGGGAAGGGAAGGGAAGGGAAGGGAAATCAGGGAAGGTCAGGGAATGGAAGCTCGGGGAAGGTCAGGGAAGGCAGTGTCACCGAAGGTCAGGGAAGGTCAAGGAAGGTCAAGGAAGGGCAGGTAAGGTCAAGGAAGGTCACTGACGGGAAGGTCAGGGAAGTTCGGGGAAGGTCAGGGAAGGCAAGGTCAGGGAAGGGAAGGGAAAGTTAGGGAAGGTCAAGGAAGGTGAAGGAAGGTCAGGTAAGGTCAAGGAAGGTCAGTGACGGGAAGGTCGGGGAAGGTCGGGGAAGGTCGGGGAAGGTCGGGGAAGGTCGGGGAAGGGAAGGGAAGGGAAGGGAAGGGAAGGGAAGGGAAGGGAAGGGAAGGGAAGGGAAGGGAAGGGAAGGGAAGGCAAATCAGGGAAGGTCAGGGAATGGAAGGTCGGGGAAGGTCAGGGAAGGCAAGGTCAGGGAAGGTCAAGGAAGGTCATGTAAGGTAAGGTCAAGGAACGTCAGGTAAGGTCAAGGAAGGTCAGGTAAGGTCAAGGAAGTTCAGTGACGGGAAGGTCAGGGAGGTCGGGGAAGTTCGGAAAAGGTCGGGGAAGGTCAGGGAAGGGAAGGGAAATCAGGGAAGGTCGGGGAAGGTCAGGGAAGACAAGGTCAGGGAAGGTCAGGAAAGGTCAAGGAAGGTCAAGGAAGGTCAGGTAAGGTCAAGGAAGGTCAGTGACGGGAAGGTCAGGGAGGTCGGGGAAGTTCGGAAAAGGTCGGGGAAGGTCAGGGAAGGGAAGGGAAATAAGGGAAGGTCGGGGAAGGTCAGGGAAGGCAAGGTCAGGGAAGGTCAGGAAAGGTCAAGGAAGGCCAAGGAAGGTCAGGTAAGGTCAAGGAAGGTCAGGTAAGGTCAAGGAAGGTCAGTGACGGGAAGGTCAGGGAAGGTCGGGGAAGGTCAGGGACGGGAAGGGAAGGGAAGGGAAGGGAAGGGAAGGGAAGGGAAGGGAAGGGAAGGGAAGGGAAGGGAAGGGAAGGGAAGGGAAGGGAAGGGAAGGGAAGGGAAGGGAAGGGAAGGGAAGGGAAGGGAAGGGAAGGGAAAGGAAGGGAAGGGAAGGGAAGGGAAGGTCAAGGAAGGGCAGTGACGGAAAGGTCTGGGAAGGTCGGGGAAGGGACGGAAAGGTTGGGGAAGGTCAGGGAAGGTCAGGGAAGGGATGGGAAGGTCAGGGAAGGTCAGGGAAGGGAAGGGAAGGGAAGGGAAGGGAAGGGAAGGGAAGGGAAGGGAAGGGAAGGGAAGGGAAGGGAAGGGAAGGGAAATCAGGGAAGGTCAGGGAATGGAATGTCAAGGAAGGCAAGGTCAGGGAAGGTCAAGGAAGGTCATGTAAGGCAAGGTTAAGGAAGGTCAGGTAAGGTCAAGGAAGGTCAGTGGCGGGTAGGTCGGGGAAGTTCGGAAAAGGTCGGGGAAGGTCAGGGAAGGGAAGGGAAGGGAAATCAGGGAAGGTCAGGGAATGGAAGGTCGGGGAAGGTCAGGGAAGGCAAGGTCAGGGAAGGTCAAGGAAGGTCATGTAAGGTAAGGTCAAGGAACGTCAGGTAAGGTCAAGGAAGGTCAGGTAAGGTCAAGGAAGGTCAGTGACGGGAAGGTCAGGGAAGTCGGGGAAGTTCGGAAAAGGTCGGGGAAGGTCAGGGAAAGGAATGGAAGTGAAGGGAAATCAGGGAAGGTCAGGAAATGGAAGGCCGGGGAAGGTCAGGGAAGGCAAGGTCAGGGAAGGTCAGGGAAGGTCAAGGAAGGTCAGTGACGGGAAGTTCGGGGAAGGGAAGGGAAGGTCGGGGAAGGTCGGGGAAGGTCGTGGAAGGTCGGGGAAGGGAAGGGAAGGGAAGGGAAGGGAAGGGAAGGGAAGGGAAGGGAAGGGAAGGGAAGGGAAATCAGGGAAGGTCAGGGAATGGAAGATCGGGGAAGGTCAGCGAAGGCAAGGTCAGGGAAGGTCAAGGAAGGTCATGTAAGGCAAGGTCAAGGAAGGTCAGGTAAGGTCAAGGAAGGTCAGGTAAGGTCAAGGAAGGTCAGTGACAGGAAGGTCAGGGAAGGTCGGGGAAGTTCTGATAAGGTCAGGGAAAGTCATGGAAGGGAAGGTAAAGGAAGGGAAATCGGTGAAGGTCAGGGAATGGAAGGTCGGGGAAGGTCAGGGAAGGCAATGTCACCGAAGGTCAGGGAAGGTCAAGGAAGGTCAAGGAAGGTCAGGTAAGGTCAAGGAAGGTCACTGACGGGAAGGTCACGTATGTTCGGGGAAGGTCAGGGAAGGAAAGGTCAGGGAAGGGAAGGGAAGGTTAGGGAAGGTCAAGGAAGGTGAAGGAAGGTCAGGTAAGGTCAAGGAAGGTCAGTGACGGGAAGGTCGGGGAAGGGAAGGGAAGGGAAGGGAAGGGAAGGGAAGGGAAGGGAAGGGAAGGGAAGGGAAGGGAAGGGAAGGGAAGGGAAGGGAAGGGAAGGGAAGGGAAGGGAAGGGAAGGGAAGGGAAGGGAAGGGAAAGGAAGGTCAAGGAAGGGGAGTGACGGGAAGGTCGGGAAAGGGAAGGGAAGGGAAAGTCAGGGAAGGGAAGGTCAGGGAAGGTCAAGGAAGGTCAGGGAAGGTCAGGTAAGGTCAAGGAAGGTCAGGGAACGTCAAGGAAAGTCAGTGACAGGAAGGTCGGGGAAGGTCGGGGAAGGGAAGGGAAGGTCGGCGAAGGTTAGGGAAGGGAAGGGAAGGGAAGGGAAGGGAAGGGAAGGGAAGGGAAGGGAAGGGAAGGGAAGGGAAGGGAAGGGAAGGGAAGGGAAGGGAAATCAGGGAAGGTCAGGGAATGGAAGCTCGGGGAAGGTCAGGGAAGGCAGTGTCACCGAAGGTCAGGGAAGGTCAAGGAAGGTCAAGGAAGGGCAGGTAAGGTCAAGGAAGGTCACTGACGGGAAGGTCAGGGAAGTTCGGGGAAGGTCAGGGAAGGCAAGGTCAGGGAAGGGAAGGGAAAGTTAGGGAAGGTCAAGGAAGGTGAAGGAAGGTCAGGTAAGGTCAAGGAAGGTCAGTGACGGGAAGGTCGGGGAAGGTCGGGGAAGGTCGGGGAAGGTCGGGGAAGGTCGGGGAAGGGAAGGGAAGGGAAGGGAAGGGAAGGGAAGGGAAGGGAAGGGAAGGGAAGGGAAGGGAAAGGAAGGTCAAGGAACGGCAGTGACGGGAATGTCGGGAAAGGGAAGGGAAGGGAAAGTCAGGGAAGGGAAGGTCAGGGAAGGTCAAGGAAGGTCAGGGAAGGTCAAGGAAGGTCAGTGATAGGAAGGTCAGGAAAGGTCGGGGAAGGTCAGGGAAGGCAAGATCAGGGAAGGGAAGGGAAGGGAAGGGAAGGTCAGGGAAGGGACGGGAATGGAAAGTCGGGGAAAGTCAGGGAATGGAAGGTCAGGGAAGGTCAAGAAAGGTCAAGGAAGGTCAGGTAAGGTCAAGGAAGGTCAGGTAAGGTCAAGGAAGGTCAGTGACAGGAAGGTCGGTGAAGGTCGGGGAAGGGAAGGGAAGGTCGGCGAAGGTTAGGGAAGGGAAGGGAAGGGAAGGGAAGGGAAGGGAAGGGAAGGGAAGGGAAGGGAAGGGAAGGGAAGGGAAGGGAAGGGAAGGGAAGGTCAAGGAAGGGCAGTGACGGCAAGGTCTGGGAAGGTTGGGGAAGGGAAGGGAAGGGAAGGTTGGGGAAGGTCAGGGAAGGGAAGGGAAGGGAAGGGAAGGGAAGGGAAGGGAAGGGAAGGGAAGGGAAGGGAAGGGAAGGGAAGGGAAGGGAAATCAGGGAAGGTCAGGGAATGGAAGGTCGGGGAAGGTCAGGGAAGGCAAGGTCAGGGAAGGTCAAAGAAGGTCATGTAAGGCAAGGTTAAGGAAGGTCAGGTAAGGTCAAGGAAGGTCAGGTAAGGTCAAGGAAGGTCAGTGGCGGGAAGGTCGGGGAAGTTCGGAAAAGGTCGGGGAAGGCCAGGGAAGGTAAAGGAACGTCAAGGAAGGTCAGGTAAGGTCAAGGAAGGTCAGTGACGGGAAGCTCAGGGAAGGTCGGGGAAGTTCGGAAAACATCGGGGAAGGTCAGGGAAGGGAAGGGAAGGGAAGGGAAATCAGGGAAGGTCAGGTCAGGGAATGGAAGCTCGGGGAAGGTCAGGGAAGGCAAGGTCAGGGAAGGTCAAGGAAGGTCATGTAAGGTAAGGTCAAGGAACGTCAGGTAAGGTCAAGGAAGGTCAGGTAAGGTCAAGGAAGGTCAGTGACGGGAAGGTCAGGGAGGTCGGGGAAGTTCGGAAAAGGTCGGGGAAGGTCAGGGAAGGGAATGGAAGTGAAGGGAAATCAGGGAAGGTCAGGGAATGGAAGGCCGGGGAAGGTCAGCGAAGGCAAGGTCAGGTAAGGTCAAGGAAGGTCAGTGACAAGAAGGTCAGGGAAGGTCGGGGAAGTTCTGATAAGGTCGGGGAAAGTCAGGGAAGGGAAGGGAAAGGAAGGGAAATCAGGGAAGGTCAGGGAATGGAATGTCGGGGAAGGTCAGGGAAGGCAATGTCACCGAAGGTCAGGGAAGGTCAAGGAAGGTCAAGGAAGGTCACTGACGGGAAGGTCAGGGAAGTTCGGGGAAGGTCAGGGAAGGCAAGGTCAGGGAAGGGAAGGGAAGGTTAGGGAAGGTCAAGGAAGGTCAAGGAAGGTCAGGTAAGGTCAAGGAAGGTCAGTGACGGGAAGGTCGGGGAAGGTCGGGGAAGGTCGGGGAAGGTCGGGGAAGGTCGGGGAAGGTCGGGGAAGGGAAGGGAAGGGAAAGGAAGGGAAGGGAAGGGAAGGGAAGGTAAGGTAAGGGAAGAGAAGGGAAGGGAAGGGAAGGGAAGGGAAGGGAAGGGAAGGGAAGGGAAGGGAAGGGAAGGGAAGGGAAGGGAAGGGAAGGGAAGGGAAGGGAAGGGAAGGGAAGGGAAGGGAAGGGAAGGGAAGGGAAGGGAAGGGAAGGGAAAGTCAGGGAAGGGAAGGGAAGGTCAGGGAAAATCAAGGAAGGTCAGGTAAGGTCAAGGAAGGTCAGGGAAGGTCAAGGAATGTCAGGTAAGGTCAAGGAAGGTCAGTGACAGGAAGTTCAGGGAGGTCGGGAAAGGTCGGGGAAGGCAAGATCAGGGAAGGGAAGGGAAGGGAAGGTCAGGGAAGGTCAAGGAAGGTCAGTGACGGGAAGGTCAGGGAAGGTCGGGGAAGTTCGGGGCAGGTCGGGGAAGGTCAGGGAAGGGAAGGTAAGCTCAGGGAAGGTCAAAGAAGGTCAAGGAAGGTCAGGTAAGGTCAAGGAATATCAGGGAAGGTCAAGGAAGGTCAGTGACAGGAAGGTCGGGGAAGGTCGGGGAAGGGAAGGGAAGGTCGGGGAAGGTCAGGGAAGGGAAGGGATGTGAAGGGAAGGGAAGGGAAGGAAAGGGAAGGGAAGGGAAGGGAAGGTCAAGGAAGGGCAGTGACGGCAAGGTCTGGGAAGGTCTGGGAAGGTTGGGGAAGGGAAGGGAAGGGAAGGGAAGGGAAGGGAAGGGAAGGGAAGGGAAGGGAAGGGAAGGGAAGGGAAGGGAAGGGAAGGGAAGGGAAGGGAAGGGAAGGGAAATCAGGGAAGGTCAGGGAATGGAAGGTCGGGGAAGGTCAGGGAAGGCAAGGTCAGGGAAGGTCAAGGAAGGTCATGTAAGGCAAGGTTAAGGAAGGTCAGGTAAGGTCAAGGAAGGTCAGGTAAGGTCAACGAAGGTCAGCTAAGGTCAAGGAAGGTCGGGGAAGTTCGGAAAAGGTCGGGGAAGCTCAGGGAAGGTCAATGAACGTCAAGGAAGGTCAGGTAAGGTCAAGGAAGGTCAGTGACGGGAAGCTCAGGGAAGCTCGAGGAAGTTCGGAAAACGTCGGGGAAGGTCAGGGAAGGGAAGGGAAGGGAAATCAGGGAAGGTCAGGGAATGGAAGGTCGGGGAAGCTCAAGGAAGGCAAGGTCAGGGAAGGTCAAGGAAGGTCATGTAAGATAAGGTTAAGGAACGTCAGGTAAGGTCAAGGAAGGTCAGGTAAGGTCAAGGAAGGTCAGTGACGGGAAGGTCAGGGAGGTCGGGGAAGTTCGGAAAAGGTCGGGGAAGGTCAGGGAAGGGAAGGGAAATCAGGGAAGGTCGGGGAAAGTCAGGGAAGGCAAGGTCAGGGAAGGTCAGGAAAGGTCAAGGAAGGTCAAGGAAGGTCAGGTAAGGTCAAGGAAGGTCAGTGACGGGAAGGTCAGGGAGGTCGGGGAAGTTCGGAAAAGGTCGGGGAAGGTCAGGGAAGGGAAGGGAAATAAGGGAAGGTCGGGGAAGGTCAGGGAAGGCAAGGTCAGGAAAGGTCAAGGAAGGCCAAGGAAGGTCAGGTAAGGTCAAGGAAGGTCAGGTAAGGTCAAGGAAGGTCAGTGACGGGAAGGTCAGGGAAGGTCGGGGAAGGTCAGGGACGGGAAGGGAAGGGAAGGGAAGGGAAGGGAAGGGAAGGGAAGGGAAGGGAAGGGAAGGGAAGGGAAGGGAAGGGAAGGGAAGGGAAGGGAAGGGAAGGGAAGGGAAGGGAAGGGAAGGGAAAGGAAGGTCAAGGAAGTGCAGTGACGGGAAGGTCTGGGAAGGTCGGGGAACGGAAGGGAAGGTTGGGGAAGGTCGGGAAAGGGAAGGGAAGGGAAGGGAAAGTCAGGGAAGGGAAGGTCAGTGAAGGTCAAGGAAGGTCAGGTAAGGTCAAGGAAGGACAGGGAAGGTCAAGGAAGGTCAGGTAAGGTCAAGGAAGATCAGTGACAGGAAGGTCAGGGAAGGTCGGGGAAGGTCAGGGAAGGGAAGGCAAGGGATGGGAAGGGAAGGGAAGGGAAGGGAAGGGAAGGGAAGGGAAGGGAAGGGAAGGGAAGGGAAGGGAAGGGAAGGGAAGGGAAGGGAAGGGAAGGGAAGGGAAGGGAAGGGAAGGGAAGGTCAAGGAAGGGCAGTGACGGCAAGGTCTGGGAAGGTTGGGGAAGGGAAGGGAAGGGAAGGGAAGGGAAGGGAAGGGAAGGGAAGGGAAGGGAAGGGAAGGGAAGGGAAGGGAAGGGAAGGGAAGGGAAGGGAAGGGAAGGGAAGGGAAGGGAAGGGAAGGGAAGGGAAGGGAAGGGAAGGGAAGGGAAGGGAAGGGAAATCAGGGAAGGTCAGGGAATGGAAGATCGGGGAAGGTCAGCGAAGGCAAGGTCAGGGAAGGTCAAGGAAGGTCATGTAAGGCAAGGTCAAGGAAGGTCAGGTAAGGTCAAGGAAGGTCAGGTAAGGTCAAGGAAGGTCAGTGACAGGAAGGTCAGGGAAGGTCGGGGAAGTTCTGATAAGGTCAGGGAAAGTCATGGAAGGGAAGGTAAAGGAAGGGAAATCGGTGAAGGTCAGGGAATGGAAGGTCGGGGAAGGTCAGGGAAGGCAATGTCACCGAAGGTCAGGGAAGGTCAAGGAAGGTCAAGGAAGGTCAGGTAAGGTCAAGGAAGGTCACTGACGGGAAGGTCACGTATGTTCGGGGAAGGTCAGGGAAGGAAAGGTCAGGGAAGGGAAGGGAAGGTTAGGGAAGGTCAAGGAAGGTGAAGGAAGGTCAGGTAAGGTCAAGGAAGGTCAGTGACGGGAAGGTCGGGGAAGGTCGGGGAAGGTCGGGGAAGGGAAGGGAAGGGAAGGGAAGGGAAGGGAAGGGAAGGGAAGGGAAGGGAAGGGAAGGGAAGGGAAGGGAAGGGAAGGGAAGGGAAGGGAAGGGAAGGGAAGGGAAAGGAAGGTCAAGGAAGGGGAGTGACGGGAAGGTCGGGAAAGGGAAGGGAAGGGAAAGTCAGGGAAGGGAAGGTCAGGGAAGGTCAAGGAAGGTCAGGGAAGGTCAGGTAAGGTCAAGGAAGGTCAGGGAACGTCAAGGAAAGTCAGTGACAGGAAGGTCGGGGAAGGTCGGGGAAGGGAAGGGAAGGGAAGGTCGGCGAAGGTTAGGGAAGGGAAGGGAAGGGAAGGGAAGGGAAGGGAAGGGAAGGGAAGGGAAGGGAAGGGAAGGGAAGGGAAGGGAAATCAGGGAAGGTCAGGGAATGGAAGCTCGGGGAAGGTCAGGGAAGGCAGTGTCACCGAAGGTCAGGGAAGGTCAAGGAAGGTCAAGGAAGGGCAGGTAAGGTCAAGGAAGGTCACTGACGGGAAGGTCAGGGAAGTTCGGGGAAGGTCAGGGAAGGCAAGGTCAGGGAAGGGAAGGGAAAGTTAGGGAAGGTCAAGGAAGGTGAAGGAAGGTCAGGTAAGGTCAAGGAAGGTCAGTGACGGGAAGGTCGGGGAAGGTCGGGGAAGGTCGGGGAAGGGAAGGGAAGGGAAGGGAAGGGAAGGGAAGGGAAGGGAAGGGAAGGGAAGGGAAGGGAAGGGAAGGGAAGGGAAGGGAAGGGAAGGGAAGGGAAGGGAAGGGAAAGGAAGGTCAAGGAACGGCAGTGACGGGAATGTCGGGAAAGGGAAGGGAAGGGAAAGTCAGGGAAGGGAAGGTCAGGGAAGGTCAAGGAAGGTCAGGGAAGGTCAAGGAAGGTCAGTGATAGGAAGGTCAGGAAAGGTCGGGGAAGGTCAGGGAAGGCAAGATCAGGGAAGGGAAGGGAAGGGAAGGGAAGGTCAGGGAAGGGACGGGAATGGAAAGTCGGGGAAAGTCAGGGAATGGAAGGTCAGGGAAGGTCAAGGAAGGTCAAGGAAGGTCAGGTAAGGTCAAGGAAGGTCAGGTAAGGTCAAGGAAGGTCAGTGACAGGAAGGTCGGTGAAGGTCGGGGAAGGGAAGGGAAGGTCGGCGAAGGTTAGGGAAGGGAAGGGAAGGGAAGGGAAGGGAAGGGAAGGGAAGGGAAGGGAAGGGAAGGGAAGGGAAGGGAAGGGAAGGTCAAGGAAGGGCAGTGACGGCAAGGTCTGGGAAGGTTGGGGAAGGGAAGGGAAGGGAAGGTTGGGGAAGGTCAGGGAAGGGAAGGGAAGGGAAGGGAAGGGAAGGGAAGGGAAGGGAAGGGAAGGGAAGGGAAGGGAAATCAGGGAAGGTCAGGGAATGGAAGGTCGGGGAAGGTCAGGGAAGGCAAGGTCAGGGAAGGTCAAAGAAGGTCATGTAAGGCAAGGTTAAGGAAGGTCAGGTAAGGTCAAGGAAGGTCAGGTAAGGTCAAGGAAGGTCAGTGGCGGGAAGGTCGGGGAAGTTCGGAAAAGGTCGGGGAAGGCCAGGGAAGGTAAAGGAACGTCAAGGAAGGTCAGGTAAGGTCAAGGAAGGTCAGTGACGGGAAGCTCAGGGAAGGTCGGGGAAGTTCGGAAAACATCGGGGAAGGTCAGGGAAGGGAAGGGAAGGGAAGGGAAATCAGGGAAGGTCAGGGAATGGAAGCTCGGGGAAGGTCAGGGAAGGCAAGGTCAGGGAAGGTCAAGGAAGGTCATGTAAGGTAAGGTCAAGGAACGTCAGGTAAGGTCAAGGAAGGTCAGGTAAGGTCAAGGAAGGTCAGTGACGGGAAGGTCAGGGAGGTCGGGGAAGTTCGGAAAAGGTCGGGGAAGGTCAGGGAAGGGAATGGAAGTGAAGGGAAATCAGGGAAGGTCAGGGAATGGAAGGCCGGGGAAGGTCAGGGAAGGCAAGGTCAGGGAAGGTCAGGGACGGTCAAGGAAGGTCAGTGACGGGAAGTTCGGGGAAGGGAAGGGAAGGTCGTGGAAGGTCGTGGAAGGTCGGGGAAGGGAAGGGAAGGGAAGGGAAGGGAAGGGAAGGGAAGGGAAGGGAAGGGAAGGGAAGGGAAATCAGGGAAGGTCAGGGAATGGAAGGTCGGGGAAGGTCAGCGAAGGCAAGGTCAGGTAAGGTCAAGGAAGGTCAGTGACAAGAAGGTCAGGGAAGGTCGGGGAAGTTCTGATAAGGTCGGGGAAAGTCAGGGAAGGGAAGGGAAAGGAAGGGAAATCAGGGAAGGTCAGGGAATGGAATGTCGGGGAAGGTCAGGGAAGGCAATGTCACCGAAGGTCAGGGAAGGTCAAGGAAGGTCAAGGAAGGTCACTGACGGGAAGGTCAGGGAAGTTCGGGGAAGGTCAGGGAAGGCAAGGTCAGGGAAGGGAAGGGAAGGTTAGGGAAGGTCAAGGAAGGTCAAGGAAGGTCAGGTAAGGTCAAGGAAGGTCAGTGACGGGAAGGTCGGGGAAGGTCGGGGAAGGTCGGGGAAGGTCGGGGAAGGGAAGGGAAGGGAAAGGAAGGGAAGGGAAGGGAAGGGAAGGGAAGGGAAGGGAAGGGAAGGGAAGGGAAGGGAAGGGAAGGGAAGGGAAGGGAAGGGAAGGGAAGGGAAGGGAAGGGAAGGGAAGGGAAGGGAAGGGAAGGGAAGGGAAGGGAAGGGAAGGGAAGGGAAAGTCAGGGAAGGGAAGGGAAGGTCAGGGAAAATCAAGGAAGGTCAGGTAAGGTCAAGGAAGGTCAGGGAAGGTCAAGGAATGTCAGGTAAGGTCAAGGAAGGTCAGTGACAGGAAGTTCAGGGAGGTCGGGAAAGGTCGGGGAAGGCAAGATCAGGGAAGGGAAGGGAAGGGAAGGTCAGGGAAGGTCAAGGAAGGTCAGTGACGGGAAGGTCAGGGAAGGTCGGGGAAGTTCGGGGCAGGTCGGGGAAGGTCAGGGAAGGGAAGGTAAGCTCAGGGAAGGTCAAAGAAGGTCAAGGAAGGTCAGGTAAGGTCAAGGAATATCAGGGAAGGTCAAGGAAGGTCAGTGACAGGAAGGTCGGGGAAGGTCGGGGAAGGGAAGGGAAGGTCGGGGAAGGTCAGGGAAGGGAAGGGATGTGAAGGGAAGGGAAGGGAAGGGAAGGGAAGGGAAGGGAAGGTCAAGGAAGGGCAGTGACGGCAAGGTCTGGGAAGGTCTGGGAAGGTTGGGGAAGGGAAGGGAAGGGAAGGGAAGGGAAGGGAAGGGAAGGGAAGGGAAGGGAAGGGAAGGGAAGGGAAGGGAAGGGAAATCAGGGAAGGTCAGGGAATGGAAGGTCGGGGAAGGTCAGGGAAGGCAAGGTCAGGGAAGGTCAAGGAAGGTCATGTAAGGCAAGGTTAAGGAAGGTCAGGTAAGGTCAAGGAAGGTCAGGTAAGGTCAACGAAGGTCAGCTAAGGTCAAGGAAGGTCGGGGAAGTTCGGAAAAGGTCGGGGAAGCTCAGGGAAGGTCAATGAACGTCAAGGAAGGTCAGGTAAGGTCAAGGAAGGTCAGTGACGGGAAGCTCAGGGAAGCTCGAGGAAGTTCGGAAAACGTCGGGGAAGGTCAGGGAAGGGAAGGGAAGGGAAATCAGGGAAGGTCAGGGAATGGAAGGTCGGGGAAGCTCAAGGAAGGCAAGGTCAGGGAAGGTCAAGGAAGGTCATGTAAGATAAGGTTAAGGAACGTCAGGTAAGGTCAAGGAAGGTCAGGTAAGGTCAAGGAAGGTCAGTGACGGGAAGGTCAGGGAGGTCGGGGAAGTTCGGAAAAGGTCGGGGAAGGTCAGGGAAGGGAAGGGAAATCAGGGAAGGTCGGGGAAAGTCAGGGAAGGCAAGGTCAGGGAAGGTCAGGAAAGGTCAAGGAAGGTCAAGGAAGGTCAGGTAAGGTCAAGGAAGGTCAGTGACGGGAAGGTCAGGGAGGTCGGGGAAGTTCGGAAAAGGTCGGGGAAGGTCAGGGAAGGGAAGGGAAATAAGGGAAGGTCGGGGAAGGTCAGGGAAGGCAAGGTCAGGGAAGGTCAGGAAAGGTCAAGGAAGGCCAAGGAAGGTCAGGTAAGGTCAAGGAAGGTCAGGTAAGGTCAAGGAAGGTCAGTGACGGGAAGGTCAGGGAAGGTCGGGGAAGGTCAGGGACGGGAAGGGAAGGGAAGGGAAGGGAAGGGAAGGGAAGGGAAGGGAAGGGAAGGGAAGGGAAGGGAAGGGAAGGGAAGGGAAGGGAAGGGAAAGGAAGGTCAAGGAAGTGCAGTGACGGGAAGGTCTGGGAAGGTCGGGGAACGGAAGGGAAGGTTGGGGAAGGTCGGGAAAGGGAAGGGAAGGGAAGGGAAAGTCAGGGAAGGGAAGGTCAGTGAAGGTCAAGGAAGGTCAGGTAAGGTCAAGGAAGGACAGGGAAGGTCAAGGAAGGTCAGGTAAGGTCAAGGAAGATCAGTGACAGGAAGGTCAGGGAAGGTCGGGGAAGGTCAGGGAAGGGAAGGCAAGGGATGGGAAGGGAAGGGAAGGGAAGGGAAGGGAAGGGAAGGGAAGGGAAGGGAAGGGAAGGGAAGGGAAGGGAAGGTCAAGGAAGGGCAGTGACGGCAAGGTCTGGGAAGGTTGGGGAAGGGAAGGGAAGGGAAGGGAATGGAAGGGAAGGGAAGGGAAGGGAAGGGAAGGGAAGGGAAGGGAAGGGAAGGGAAGGGAAGGGAAGGGAAGGGAAGGGAAGGGAAGGGAAGGGAAGGGAAGGGAAATCAGGGAAGGTCAGGGAATGGAAGGTCGGGGAAGGTCAGGGAAGGCAAGGTCAGGGAAGGTCAAAGAAGGTCATGTAAGGCAAGGTTAAGGAAGGTCAGGTAAGGTCAAGGAAGGTCAGGTAAGGTCAAGGAAGGTCAGTGGCGGGAAGGTCGGGGAAGTTCGGAAAAGGTCGGGGAAGGTCAGGGAAGGTAAAGGAACGTCAAGGAAGGTCAGGTAAGGTCAAGGAAGGTCAGTGACGGGAAGCTCAGGGAAGGTCGGGGAAGTTCGGAAAACGTCGGGGAAGGTCAGGGAAGGTCAGGGAAGGGAAGGGAAGGGAAGGGAAGGAAGGGAAGGGAAGGGAAGGGAAGGGAAGGGAAGGGAAGGGAAGGGAAGGGAAGGGAAGGGAAGGGAAGGGAAGGGAAGGGAAGGGAAGGGAAGGGAAGGGAAGGGAAGGGAAGGGAAGGGAAGGGAAGGGAAGGGAAGGGAAGGGAAGGGAAGGGAAAGTCAGGGAAGGGAAGGGAAGGTCAGGGAAAATCAAGGAAGGTCAGGTAAGGTCAAGGAAGGTCAGGGAAGGTCAAGGAATGTCAGGTAAGGTCAAGGAAGGTCAGTGACAGGAAGTTCAGGGAGGTCGGGAAAGGTCGGGGAAGGCAAGATCAGGGAAGGGAAGGGAAGGGAAGGTCAGGGAAGGTCAAGGAAGGTCAGTGACGGGAAGGTCAGGGAAGGTCGGGGAAGTTCGGGGCAGGTCGGGGAAGGTCAGGGAAGGGAAGGTAAGGTCAGGGAAGGTCAAGGAAGGTCAAGGAAGGTCAGGTAAGGTCAAGGAATATCAGGGAAGGTCAAGGAAGGTCAGTTGCAGGAAGGTCGGGGAAGGTCGGGGAAGGGAAGGGAAGGTCGGGGAAGGTCAGGGAAGGGAAGGGATGTGAAGGGAAGGGAAGGGAAGGGAAGGGAAGGGAAGGGAAGGGAAGGGAAGGGAAGGGAAGGGAAGGGAAGGGAAGGGAAGGGAAGGGAAGGGAAGGGAAGGGAAGGGAAGGGAAGGGAAGGGAAGGGAAGGTCAAGGAAGGGCAGTGACGGCAAGGTCTGGGAAGGTCTGGGAAGGTTGGGGAAGGGAAGGGAAGGGAAGGGAAGGGAAGGGAAGGGAAGGGCAGGGAAGGGAAGGGAAGGGAAGGGAAGGGAAGGGAAGGGAAGGGAAGGGAAGGGAAGGGAAATCAGGGAAGGTCAGGGAATGGAAGGTCGGGGAAGGTCAGGGAAGGCAAGGTCAGGGAAGGTCAAGGAAGGTCATGTAAGGCAAGGTTAAGGAAGGTCAGGTAAGGTCAAGGAAGGTCAGGTAAGGTCAACGAAGGTCAGGTAAGGTCAAGGAAGGTCGGGGAAGTTCGGAAAAGGTCGGGGAAGCTCAGGGAAGGTCAATGAACGTCAAGGAAGGTCAGGTAAGGTCAAGGAAGGTCAGTGACGGGAAGCTCAGGGAAGCTCGAGGAAGTTCGGAAAACGTCGGGGAAGGTCAGGGAAGGGAAGGGAAGGGAAATCAGGGAAGGTCAGGGAATGGAAGGTCGGGGAAGGTCAAGGAAGGCAAGGTCAGGGAAGGTCAAGGAAGGTCATGTAAGGTAAGGTCAAGGAACGTCAGGTAAGGTCAAGGAAGGTCAGGTAAGGTCAAGGAAGGTCAGTGACGGGAAGGTCAGGGAGGTCGGGGAAGTTCGGAAAAGGTCGGGGAAGGTCAGGGAAGGGAAGGGAAATCAGGGAAGGTCGGGGAAAGTCAGGGAAGGCAAGGTCAGGGAAGGTCAGGAAAGGTCAAGGAAGGTCAAGGAAGGTCAGGTAAGGTCAACGAAGGTCAGCTAAGGTCAAGGAAGGTCGGGGAAGTTCGGAAAAGGTCGGGGAAGCTCAGGGAAGGTCAATGAACGTCAAGGAAGGTCAGGTAAGGTCAAGGAAGGTCAGTGACGGGAAGCTCAGGGAAGCTCGAGGAAGTTCGGAAAACGTCGGGGAAGGTCAGGGAAGGGAAGGGAAGGGAAATCAGGGAAGGTCAGGGAATGGAAGGTCGGGGAAGGTCAAGGAAGGCAAGGTCAGGGAAGGTCAAGGAAGGTCATGTAAGATAAGGTTAAGGAACGTCAGGTAAGGTCAAGGAAGGTCAGGTAAGGTCAAGGAAGGTCAGTGACGGGAAGGTCAGGGAGGTCGGGGAAGTTCGGAAAAGGTCGGGGAAGGTCAGGGAAGGGAAGGGAAATCAGGGAAGGTCGGGGAAAGTCAGGGAAGGCAAGGTCAGGGAAGGTCAGGAAAGGTCAAGGAAGGTCAAGGAAGGTCAGGTAAGGTCAAGGAAGGTCAGTGACGGGAAGGTCAGGGAGGTCGGGGAAGTTCGGAAAAGGTCGGGGAAGGTCAGGGAAGGGAAGGGAAATAAGGGAAGGTCGGGGAAGGTCAGGGAAGGCAAGGTCAGGGAAGGTCAGGAAAGGTCAAGGAAGGCCAAGGAAGGTCAGGTAAGGTCAAGGAAGGTCAGGTAAGGTCAAGGAAGGTCAGTGACGGGAAGGTCAGGGAAGGTCGGGGAAGGTCAGGGACGGGAAGGGAAGGGAAGGGAAGGGAAGGGAAGGGAAGGGAAGGGAAGGGAAGGGAAGGGAAGGGAAGGGAAGGGAAGGGAAGGGAAGGGAAGGGAAGGGAAGGGAAGGTCAAGGAAGGTCATGTAAGGCAAGGTTAAGGAAGGTCAGGTAAGGTCAAGGAAGGTCAGGTAAGGTCAACGAAGGTCAGGTAAGGTCAAGGAAGGTCGGGGAAGTTCGGAAAAGGTCGGGGAAGCTCAGGGAAGGTCAATGAACGTCAAGGAAGGTCAGGTAAGGTCAAGGAAGGTCAGTGACGGGAAGCTCAGGGAAGCTCGAGGAAGTTCGGAAAACGTCGGGGAAGGTCAGGGAAGGGAAGGGAAGGGAAATCAGGGAAGGTCAGGGAATGGAAGGTCGGGGAAGGTCAAGGAAGGCAAGGTCAGGGAAGGTCAAGGAAGGTCATGTAAGGTAAGGTCAAGGAACGTCAGGTAAGGTCAAGGAAGGTCAGGTAAGGTCAAGGAAGGTCAGTGACGGGAAGGTCAGGGAGGTCGGGGAAGTTCGGAAAAGGTCGGGGAAGGTCAGGGAAGGGAAGGGAAATCAGGGAAGGTCGGGGAAAGTCAGGGAAGGCAAGGTCAGGGAAGGTCAGGAAAGGTCAAGGAAGGTCAAGGAAGGTCAGGTAAGGTCAAGGAAGGTCAGTGACGGGAAGGTCAGGGAGGTCGGGGAAGTTCGGAAAAGGTCGGGGAAGGTCAGGGAAGGGAAGGGAAATAAGGGAAGGTCGGGGAAGGTCAGGGAAGGCAAGGTCAGGGAAGGTCAGGAAAGGTCAAGGAAGGCCAAGGAAGGTCAGGTAAGGTCAAGGAAGGTCAGGTAAGGTCAAGGAAGGTCAGTGACGGGAAGGTCAGGGAAGGTCGGGGAAGGTCAGGGACGGGAAGGGAAGGGAAGGGAAGGGAAGGGAAGGGAAGGGAAGGGAAGGGAAGGGAAGGGAAGGGAAGGGAAGGGAAGGGAAGGGAAGGGAAGGGAAGGGAAGGGAAGGGAAGGGAAAGGAAGGTCAAGGAAGGTCAAGGAACGGCAGTGACGGGAAGGTCTGGGAAGGTCGGGGAACGGAAGGGAAGGTTGGGGAAGGTCGGGAAAGGGAAGGGAAGGGAAGGGAAAGTCAGGGAAGGGAAGGTCAGTGAAGGTCAAGGAAGGTCAGGTAAGGTCAAGGAAGGACAGGGAAGGTCAAGGAAGGTCAGGTAAGGTCAAGGAAGATCAGTGACAGGAAGGTCAGGGAAGGTCGGGGAAGGTCAGGGAAGGGAAGGCAAGGGATGGGAAGGGAAGGGAAGGGAAGGGAAGGGAAGGGAAGGGAAGGGAAGGGAAGGGAAGGGAAGGGAAGGGAAGGGAAGGGAAGGGAAGGGAAGGGAAGGGAAGGGAAGGTCAAGGAAGGGCAGTGACGGCAAGGTCTGGGAAGGTTGGGGAAGGGAAGGGAAGGGAAGGGAAGGGGAAGGGAAGGGAAGGGAAGGGAAGGGAAGGGAAGGGAAGGGAAATCAGGGAAGGTCAGGGAATGGAAGGTCGGGGAAGGTCAGGGAAGGCAAGGTCAGGGAAGGTCAAAGAAGGTCATGTAAGGCAAGGTTAAGGAAGGTCAGGTAAGGTCAAGGAAGGTCAGGTAAGGTCAAGGAAGGTCAGTGGCGGAAGGTCGGGGAAGTTCGGAAAAGGTCGGGGAAGGTCAGGGAAGGTAAAGGAACGTCAAGGAAGGTCAGGTAAGGTCAAGGAAGGTCAGTGACGGGAAGCTCAGGGAAGGTCGGGGAAGTTCGGAAAACGTCGGGGAAGGTCAGGGAAGGGAAGGGAAGGGAAGGGAAATCAGGGAAGGTCAGGGAATGGAAGCTCGGGGAAGGTCAGGGAAGGCAAGGTCAGGGAAGGTCAAGGAAGGTCATGTAAGGTAAGGTCAAGGAACGTCAGGTAAGGTCAAGGAAGGTCAGGTAAGGTCAAGGAAGGTCAGTGACGGGAAGGTCAGGGAGGTCGGGGAAGTTCGGAAAAGGTCGGGGAAGGTCAGGGAAGGGAATGGAAGTGAAGGGAAATCAGGGAAGGTCAGGGAATGGAAGGCCGGGGAAGGTCAGGGAAGGCAAGGTCAGGGAAGGTCAGGGAAGGTCAAGGAAGGTCAGTGACGGGAAGTTCGGGGAAGGGAAGGGAAGGTCGTGGAAGGTCGGGGAAGGGAAGGGAAGGGAAGGGAAGGGAAGGGAAGGGAAGGGAAGGGAAGGGAAGGGAAGGGAAGGGAAGGGAAGGGAAGGGAAGGGAAGGGAAGGGAAGGGAAGGGAAGGGAAGGGAAATCAGGGAAGGTCAGGGAATGGAAGGTCGGGGAAGGTCAGCGAAGGCAAGGTCAGGTAAGGTCAAGGAAGGTCAGTGACAAGAAGGTCAGGGAAGGTCGGGGAAGTTCTGATAAGGTCGGGGAAAGTCAGGGAAGGGAAGGGAAAGGAAGGGAAATCAGGGAAGGTCAGGGAATGGAATGTCGGGGAAGGTCAGGGAAGGCAATGTCACCGAAGGTCAGGGAACGTCAAGGAAGGTCAAGGAAGGTCACTGACGGGAAGGTCAGGGAAGTTCGGGGAAGGTCAGGGAAGGCAAGGTCAGGGAAGGGAAGGGAAGGTTAGGGAAGGTCAAGGAAGGTCAAGGAAGGTCAGGTAAGGTCAAGGAAGGTCAGTGACGGGAAGGTCGGGGAAGGTCGGGGAAGGTCGGGGAAGGTCGGGGAAGGTCGGGGAAGGTCGGGGAAGGTCGGGGAAGGGAAGGGAAGGGAAGGAAGGGAAGGGAAGGGAAGGGAAGGGAAGGGAAGGGAAGGGAAGGGAAGGGAAGGGAAGGGAAGGGAAGGGAAGGGAAGGGAAGGGAAGGGAAGGGAAGGGAAGGGAAGGGAAGGGAAGGGAAGGGAAGGGAAGGGAAGGGAAGGGAAGGGAAGGGAAGGGAAGGTTGGGGAAGGGAAGGGAAGGGAAGGGAAGGGAAGGGAAGGGAAGGGAAGGGAAGGGAAGGGAAGGGAAGGGAAGGGAAGGGAAGGGAAGGGAAGGGAAGGGAAGGGAAGGGAAGGGAAGGGAAGGGAAGGGAAGGGAAGGGAAGGGAAAGTCAGGGAAGGGAAGGGAAGGTCAGGGAAAATCAAGGAAGGTCAGGTAAGGTCAAGGAAGGTCAGGGAAGGTCAAGGAATGTCAGGTAAGGTCAAGGAAGGTCAGTGACAGGAAGTTCAGGGAGGTCGGGAAAGGTCGGGGAAGGCAAGATCAGGGAAGGGAAGGGAAGGGAAGGTCAGGGAAGGTCAAGGAAGGTCAGTGACGGGAAGGTCAGGGAAGGTCGGGGAAGTTCGGGGCAGGTCGGGGAAGGTCAGGGAAGGGAAGGTAAGGTCAGGGAAGGTCAAGGAAGGTCAAGGAAGGTCAGGTAAGGTCAAGGAATATCAGGGAAGGTCAAGGAAGGTCACTGACAGGAAGGTCGGGGAAGGTCGGGGAAGGGAAGGGAAGGTCGGGGAAGGTCAGGGAAGGTCAGGGATGTGAAGGGAAGGGAAGGGAAGGGAAGGGAAGGGAAGGGAAGGGAAGGGAAGGGAAGGGAAGGGAAGGGAAGGGAAGGGAAGGGAAGGGAAGGGAAGGGAAGGGAAGGGAAGGGAAGGGAAGGGAAGGGAAGGGAAGGGAAGGGAAGGTCAAGGAAGGGCAGTGACGGCAAAGTCTGGGAAGGTCTGGGAAGGTTGGGGAAGGGAAGGGAAGGGAAGGGAAGGGAAGGGAAGGGAAGGGAAGGGAAGGGAAGGGAAGGGAAGGGAAGGGAAGGGAAGGGAAGGGAAGGGAAGGGAAATCAGGGAAGGTCAGGGAATGGAAGGTCGGGGAAGGTCAGGGAAGGCAAGGTCAGGGAAGGTCAAGGAAGGTCATGTAAGGCAAGGTTAAGGAAGGTCAGGTAAGGTCAAGGAAGGTCAGGTAAGGTCAACGAAGGTCAGGTAAGGTCAAGGAAGGTCGGGGAAGTTCGGAAAAGGTCGGGGAAGCTCAGGGAAGGTCAATGAACGTCAAGGAAGGTCAGGGAAGGTCAAGGAAGGTCAGTGACGGGAAGCTCAGGGAAGCTCGAGGAAGTTCGGAAAACGTCGGGGAAGGTCAGGGAAGGGAAGGGAAGGGAAATCAGGGAAGGTCAGGGAATGGAAGGTCGGGGAAGGTCAAGGAAGGCAAGGTCAGGGAAGGTCAAGGAAGGTCATGTAAGGTAAGGTCAAGGAACGTCAGGTAAGGTCAAGGAAGGTCAGGTAAGGTCAAGGAAGGTCAGTGACGGGAAGGTCAGGGAGGTCGGGGAAGTTCGGAAAAGGTCGGGGAAGGTCAGGGAAGGGAAGGGAAATCAGGGAAGGTCGGGGAAAGTCAGGGAAGGCAAGGTCAGGGAAGGTCAGGAAAGGTCAAGGAAGGTCAAGGAAGGTCAGGTAAGGTCAAGGAAGGTCAGGTAAGGTCAAGGAAGGTCAGTGACGGGAAGGTCAGGGAAGATCGGGGAAGGTCAGGGACGGGAAGGGAAGGGAAGGGAAGGGAAGGGAAGGGAAGGGAAGGGAAGGGAAGGGAAGGGAAGGGAAGGGAAGGGAAGGGAAGGGAGGGAGGGAAGGGAAGGGAAGGGAAGGGAAGGGAAAGGAAGGTCAAGGAAGGGCAGTGACGGGAAGGTCTGGGAAGGTCGGGGAACGGAAGGGAAGGTTGGGGAAGGTCGGGAAAGGGAAGGGAAGGGAAGGGAAAGTCAGGGAAGGGAAGGTCAGTGAAGGTCAAGGAAGGTCAGGTAAGGTCAAGGAAGGTCAGGGAAGGTCAAGGAAGGTCAGGTAAGGTCAAGGAAGATCAGTGACAGGAAGGTCAGGGAAGGTCGGGGAAGGTCAGGGAAGGGAAGGCAAGGGATGGGAAGGGAAGGGAAGGGAAGGGAAGGGAAGGGAAGGGAAGGGAAGGGAAGGTCAAGGAAGGTCAGTGACGGCAAGGTCTGGGAAGGTCTGGGAAGGTTGGGGAAGGGAAGGGAAGGGAAGGGAAGGGAAGGGAAGGGAAGGGAAGGGAAGGGAAGGGAAGGGAAGGGAAGGGAAGGGAAGGGAAGGGAAGGGAAGGGAAGGGAAGGGAAGGGAAGGGAAGGGAAGGGAAGGGTAGGGAAAGTCAAGGAAGGTCATGTAAGGTAAGGTCAAGGAACGTCAGGTAAGGTCAAGGAAGGTCAGGTAAGGTCAAGGAAGGTCAGTGACGGGAAGGTCAGGGAAGTCGGGGAAGTTCGGAAAAGGTCGGGGAAGGTCAGGGAAAGGAATGGAAGTGAAGGGAAATCAGGGAAGGTCAGGAAATGGAAGGCCGGGGAAGGTCAGGGAAGGCAAGGTCAGGGAAGGTCAGGGAAGGTCAAGGAAGGTCAGTGACGGGAAGTTCGGGGAATGGAAGGGAAGGTCGGAGAAGGTCGGGGAAGGGAAGGGAAGGGAAGGGAAGGGAAGGGAAGGGAAGGGAAGGGAAGGGAAGGGAAGGGAAGGGAAGGGAAGGGAAGGGAAGGGAAGGGAAGGGAAGGGAAGGGAAATCAGGGAAGGTCAGCGAATGGAAGATCGGGGAAGGTCAGCGAAGGCAAGGTCAGGGAAGGTCAAGGAAGGTCATGTAAGGCAAGGTCAAGGAAGGTCAGGTAAGGTCAAGGAAGGTCAGGTAAGGTCAAGGAAGGTCAGTGACAGGAAGGTCAGGGAAGGTCGGGGAAGTTCTGATAAGGTCAGGGAAAGTCATGGAAGGGAAGGTAAAGGAAGGGAAATCGGTGAAGGTCAGGGAATGGAAGGTCGGGGAAGGTCAGGGAAGGCAATGTCACCGAAGGTCAGGAAAGGTCAAGGAAGGTCAAGGAAGGTCAGGTAAGGTCAAGGAAGGTCACTGACGGGAAGGTCACGAATGTTCGGGGAAGGTCAGGGAAGGAAAGGTCAGGGAAGGGAAGGGAAGGTTAGGGAAGGTCAAGGAAGGTGAAGGAAGGTCAGGTAAGGTCAAGGAAGGTCAGTGACGGGAAGGTCGGGGAAGGTCGGGGAAGGTCGGGGAAGGGAAGGGAAGGGAAGGGAAGGGAAGGGAAGGGAAGGGAAGGGAAGGGAAGGGAAGGGAAGGGAAGGGAAGGGAAAGGAAGGTCAAGGAAGGGGAGTGACGGGAAGGTCGGGAAAGGGAACGGAAGGGAAAGTCAGGGAAGGGAAGGTCAGGGAAGGTCAAGGAAGGTCAGGGAAGGTCAAGGAAGGTCAGTGACAGGAAGGTCAGGAAAGGTCGGTGAAGGTCAGGGAAGGCAAGATCAGGGAAGGGAAGGGAAGGGAAGGGAAGGTCAGGGAAGGGAAGGGAATGGAAAGTCGGGGAAAGTCAGGGAAGGGAAGGTCAGGGAAGGTCAAGGAAGGTCAAGGAAGGTCAGGTAAGGTCAAGGAAGGTCAGGGAACGTCAAGGAAAGTCAGTGACAGGAAGGTCGGGGAAGGTCGGGGAAGGGAAGGGAAGGTCGGCGAAGGCTAGGGAAGGGAAGGGAAGGGAAGGGAAGGGAAGGGAAGGGAAGGGAAGGGAAGGGAAGGGAAGGGAAATCAGGGAAGGTCAGGGAATGGAAGCTCGGGGAAGGTCAGGGAAGGCAAGGTCAGCGAAGGTCAAGGAAGGTCATGTAAGGTAAGGTCAAGGAACGTCAGGTAAGGTCAAGGAAGGTCAGGTAAGGTCAAGGAAGGTCAGTGACGGGAAGGTCAGGGAGGTCGGGGAAGTTCGGAAAAGGTCGGGGAAGGTCAGGGAAGGGAATGGAAGTGAAGGGAAATCAGGGAAGGTCAGGGAATGGAAGGCCTGGGAAGGTCAGGGAAGGCAAGGTCAGGGAAGGTCAGGGAAGGTCAAGGAAGGTCAGTGACGGGAAGTTCGGGGAAGGGAAGGGAAGGTCGGAGAAGGTCGGGGAAGGTCGGGGAAGGTTGGGGAAGGGAAGGGAAGGGAAGGGATGGGAAGGGAAGGGAAGGGAAGGGAAGGAAGGGAAGGGAAGGGAAGGGAAGGGAAGGGAAGGGAAGGGAAGGGAAGGGAAGGGAAGGGAAGGGAAGGGAAATCAGGGAAGGTCAGGGAATGGAAGGTCGGGGAAGGTCAGCGAAGGCAAGGTCAGGGAAGGTCAAGGAAGGTCATGTAAGGCAAGGTCAAGGAAGGTCAGGTAAGGTCAAGGAAGGTCAGTGACGGGAAGGTCAGGGAAGGTCGGGGAAGTTCTGATAAGGTCGGGGAAAGTCAGGGAAGGGAAGGGAAAGGAAGGGAAATCGGGGAAGCTCAGGGAATGGAAGGTCGGGGAAGGTCAGGGAAGGCAGTGTCACCGAAGGTCAGGGAAGGTCAAGGAAGGTCAAGGAAGGGCAGGTAAGGTCAAGGAAGGTCAAGGAAGGTCAGGTAAGGTCAAGGAATGTCACTGACGGATAGGTCAGGGAAGTTCGGGGAAGGTCAGGAAGGCAAGGCCAGGGAAGGGAAGGGAAGGTTAGGGAAGGTCAAGGAAGGTGAAGGAAGGTCAGGTAAGGTCAAGGAAGGTCAGTGACGGGAAGGTCGGGGAAGGGAAGGGAAGGGAAGGGAAGGGAAGGGAAGGGAAGGGAAGGGAAGGGAAGGGAAGGGAAGGGAAGGGAAGGGAAGGGAAAGGAAGGTCAAGGAACGGCAGTGACGGGAATGTCGGGAAAGGGAAGGGAAGGGAAAGTCAGGGAAGGGAAGGTCAGGGAAGGTCAAGGAAGGTCAGGGAAGGTCAAGGAAGGTCAGTGATAGGAAGGTCAGGAAAGGTCGGGGAAGGTCAGGGAAGGCAAGATCAGGGAAGGGAAGGGAAGGGAAGGGAAGGTCAGGGAAGGGAAGGGAATGGAAAGTCGGGGAAAGTCAGGGAATGGAAGGTCAGGGAAGGTCAAGGAAGGTCAAGGAAGGTCAGGTAAGGTCAAGGAAGGTCAGGGAAGGTCAAGGAAGGTCAGTGACAGGAAGGTCGGTGAAGGTCGGCGAAGGGAAGGGAAGGTCGGCGAAGGTTAGGGAAGGGAAGGGAAGGGAAGGGAAGGGAAGGGAAGGGAAGGGAAGGGAAGGGAAGGGAAGGAAGGGAAGGGAAGGGAAGGGAAGGGAAGGGAAGGGAAGGGAAGGGAAGGGAAGGGAAGGAAGGGAAGGTCAAGGAAGGGCAGTGACGGCAAGGTCTGGGAAGGTTGGGGAAGGGAAGGGAAGGGAAGGGAAGGGAAGGGAAGGGAAGGAAGGGAAGGGAAGGGAAGGGAAGGGAAGGGAAGGGAAGGGAAGGGAAGGGAAGGGAAATCAGGGAAGGTCAGGGAATGGAAGGTCGGGGAAGGTCAGGGAAGGCAAGGTCAGGGAAGGTCAAAGAAGGTCATGTAAGGCAAGGTTAAGGAAGGTCAGGTAAGGTCAAGGAAGGTCAGGTAAGGTCAAGGAAGGTCAGTGGCGGGAAGGTCGGGGAAGTTCGGAAAAGGTCGGGGAAGGTCAGGGAAGGTAAAGGAACGTCAAGGAAGGTCAGGTAAGGTCAAGGAAGGTCAGTGACGGGAAGCTCAGGGAAGGTCGGGGAAGTTCGGAAAACGTCGGGGATGGTCAGGGAAGGGAATGGAAGTGAAGGGAAATCAGGGAAGGTCAGGGAATGGAAGGCCGGGGAAGGTCAGGGAAGGCAAGGTCAGGGAAGGTCAGGGAAGGTCAAGGAAGGTCAGTGACGGGAAGTTCGGGGAAGGGAAGGGAAGGTCGTGGAAGGTCGTGGAAGGTCGGGGAAGGGAAGGGAAGGGAAGGGAAGGGAAGGGAAGGGAAGGGAAGGGAAGGGAAGGGAAGGGAAGGGAAGGGAAGGGAAATCAGGGAAGGTCAGGGAAGGGAAGGTCGGGGAAGGTCAGCGAAGGCAAGGTCAGGTAAGGTCAAGGAAGGTCAGTGACAAGAAGGTCAGGGAAGGTCGGGGAAGTTCTGATAAGGTCGGGGAAAGTCAGGGAAGGGAAGGGAAAGGAAGGGAAATCGGGGAAGGTCAGGGAATGGAATGTCGGGGAAGGTCAGGGAAGGCAATGTCACCGAAGGTCAGGGAAGGTCAAGGAAGGTCAAGGAAGGTCACTGACGGGAAGGTCAGGGAAGTTCGGGGAAGGTCAGGGAAGGCAAGGTCAGGGAAGGGAAGGGAAGGTTAGGGAAGGTCAAGGAAGGTCAAGGAAGGTCAGGTAAGGTCAAGGAAGGTCAGT
>NW_027472373.1:0-32721 GCF_965638725.1 Aptenodytes patagonicus | reverse complement strand
GGAATGTCCCCACTGTGCTGTGGCTAGGAAGCTCAGAGAGCCAGTGCTTGTGGGGCTGTGGAAGGGCTGCCTAGGGCAGGTGATGGCCAGGCAAGAGCTTTCAGTGCTAGCCCCTTTGGTGTGGGAGCAGTGGCTGGACGTTTGATTTCGGAGCTGGGCTGTGGCTGTGCCGAGAAGGAACGTCCCCACTGTGCTGTGGCTAGGAAGCTCAGAGCGCCAGTGCTTGTGGGGCTGTGGAAGGGCTGCCTAGGGCAGGTGATGGCCAGCAAGAGCTTTCAGTGCTAGCCCCTTTGGTGTGGGAGCAGTGGCTGGACGTTTTGAATTTCGGAGCTGGGCTGTGCTGTGCCGAGAAGGAACGTCCCCACTGTGCTGTGGCTAGGAAGCTCAGAGCGCCAGTGCTTGTGGGGCTGTGGAAGGGCTGCCTAGGGCAGGTGATGGCCAGCAAGAGCTTTCAGTGCTAGCCCCTTTGGTGTGGGAGCAGTGGCTGGACGTTTTGAATTTCGGAGCTGGGCTCTGGCCTGTGCCGAGAAGGAACGTCCCCACTGTGCTGTGGCTAGGAAGCTCAGAGCGCCAGTGCTTGTAGGGCTGTGGAAGGGCTGCCTAGGGAAGGTGATGGCCAGCAAGAGCTTTCAGTGCTAGCCCCTTTGGTGTGGGAGCAGTGGCTGGACGTTTTGAATTTCGGAGCTGGGCTGTGGCTGTGCTGAGAAGGAACGTCCCCACTGTGCTGTGGCTAGGAAGCTCAGAGCGCCAGTGCTTGTGGGGCTGTGGAAGGGCTGCCTAGGGAAGGTGATGGCCAGCAGGAGCTTTCAGTGCTAGCCCCTTTGGTGTGGGAGCAGTGGCTGGACGTTTTGAATTTCGGAGCTGGGCTGTGGCTGTGCTGAGAAGGAACGTCCCCACTGTGCTGTGGCTAGGAAGCTCAGAGCGCCAGTGCTTGTGGGGCTGTGGAAGGGCTGCCTAGGGAAGGTGATGGCCAGCAAGAGCTTTCAGTGCTAGCCCCTTTGGTGTGGGAGCAGTGGCTGGACGTTTTGAATTTCGGAGCTGGGCTGTGGCTGTGCTGAGAAGGAACGTTCCCACTGTGCTGTGGCTAGGAAGCTCAGAGGGCCAGTGCTTGTGGGCTGTGGAAGGGCTGCCTAGGGCAGGTGATGGCCAGCAAGAGCTTTCAGTGCTAGCCCCTTTGGTGTGGGAGCAGTGGCTGGACGTTTTGAATTTCGGAGCTGGGCTGTGGCTGTGCCGAGAAGGAACGTCCCCACTGTGCTGTGGCTAGGAAGCTCAGAGCGCCAGTGCTTGTGGGGCTGTGGAAGGGCTGCCTAGGGCAGGTGATGGCCAGCAAGAGCTTTCAGTGCTAGCCCCTTTGGTGTGGGAGCAGTGGCTGGACGTTTTGAATTTCGGAGCTGGGCTGTGGCTGTGCCGAGAAGGAACGTCCCCACTGTGCTGTGGCTAGGAAGCTCAGAGCGCCAGTGCTTGTGGGGCTGTGGAAGGGCTGCCTAGGGAAGGTGATGGCCAGCAAGAGCTTTCAGTGCTAGCCCCTTTGGTGTGGGAGCAGTGGCTGGACGTTTTGAATTTCGGAGCTGGGCTGTGGCTGTGCTGAGAAGGAACGTCCCCACTGTGCTGTGGCTAGGAAGCTCAGAGCGCCAGTGCTTGTGGGGCTGTGGAAGGGCTGCCTAGGGAAGGTGATGGCCAGCAAGAGCTTTCAGTGCTAGCCCCTTTGGTGTGGGAGCAGTGGCTGGACGTTTTGAATTTCGGAGCTGGGCTGTGGCTGTGCCGAGAAGGAACGTCCCCACTGTGCTGTGGCTAGGAAGCTCAGAGCGCCAGTGCTTGTGGGGCTGTGGAAGGGCTGCTAGGCAGGTGATGGCCAGCAAGAGCTTTCAGTGCTAGCCCCTTTGGTGTGGGAGCAGTGGCTGGACGTTTTGAATTTCGGAGCTGGGCTGTGGCTGTGCTGAGAAGGAATGTCCCCACTGTGCTGTGGCTAGGAAGCTCAGAGCGCCAGTGCTTGTGGGGCTGTGGAAGGGCTGCCTAGGGCAGGTGATGGCCAGCAAGAGCTTTCAGTGCTAGCCCCTTTGGTGTGGGAGCAGTGGCTGGACGTTTTGAATTTCGGAGCTGGGCTGTGGCTGTGCCGAGAAGGAACGTCCCCACTGTGCTGTGGCTAGGAAGCTCAGAGCGCCAGTGCTTGTGGGGCTGTGGAAGGGCTGCCTAGGGCAGGTGATGGCCAGCAAGAGCTTTCAGTGCTAGCCCCTTTGGTGGTGGGAGCAGTGGCTGGACGTTTTGAATTTCGGAGCTGGGCTGTGGCTGTGCTGAGAAGGAACGTCCCCACTGTGCTGTGGCTAGGAAGCTCAGAGCGCCAGTGCTTGTGGGGCTGTGGAAGGGCTGCCTAGGGCAGGTGATGGCCAGCAAGAGCTTTCAGTGCTAGCCCCTTTGGTGTGGGAGCAGTGGCTGGACGTTTTGAATTTCGGAGCTGGGCTCTGGCTGTGCCGAGAAGGAACGTCCCCACTGTGCTGTGGCTAGGAAGCTCAGAGCGCCAGTGCTTGTAGGGCTGTGGAAGGGCTGCCTAGGGAAGGTGATGGCCAGCAAGAGCTTTCAGTGCTAGCCCCTTTGGTGTGGGAGCAGTGGCTGGACGTTTTGAATTTCGGAGCTGGGCTGTGGCTGTGCCGAGAAGGAACGTTCCCACTGTGCTGTGGCTAGGAAGCTCAGAGGGCCAGTGCTTGTGGGGCTGTGGAAGGGCTGCCTAGGGCAGGTGATGGCCAGCAAGAGCTTTCAGTGCTAGCCCCTTTGGTGTGGGAGCAGTGGCTGGACGTTTTGAATTTCGGAGCTGGGCTGTGGCTGTGCCGAGAAGGAACGTCCCCACTGTGCTGTGGCTAGGAAGCTCAGAGCGCCAGTGCTTGTGGGGCTGTGGAAGGGCTGCCTAGGGCAGGTGATGGCCAGCAAGAGCTTTCAGTGCTAGCCCCTTTTGGTGTGGGAGCAGTGGCTGGACGTTTTGAATTTCGGAGCTGGGCTGTGGCTGTGCTGAGAAGGAACGTCCCCACTGTGCTGTGGCTAGGAAGCTCAGAGCGCCAGTGCTTGTGGGGCTGTGGAAGGGCTGCCTAGGGAAGGTGATGGCCAGCAAGAGCTTTCAGTGCTAGCCCTTTTGGTGTGGGAGCAGTGGCTGGACGTTTTGAATTTCGGAGATGGGCTGTGGCTGTGCCGAGAAGGAACGTCCCCACTGTGCTGTGGCTAGGAAGCTCAGAGCGGCAGTGCTTGTGGGGCTGTGGAAGGGCTGCCTAGGGCAGGTGATGGCCAGCAAGAGCTTTCAGTGCTAGCCCCTTTGGTGTGGGAGCAGTGGCTGGACGTTTTGAATTTCGGAGCTGGGCTGTGGCTGTGCTGAGAAGGAACGTCCCCACTGTGCTGTGGCTAGGAAGCTCCAAAGCGCCAGTGCTTGTGGGGCTGTGGAAGGGCTGCCTAGGGCAGGTGATGGCCAGCAAGAGCTTTCAGTGCTAGCCCCTTTGGTGTGGGAGCAGTGGCTGGACGTTTTGAATTTCGGAGCTGGGCTGTGGCTGTGCCGAGAAGGAACGTCCCCACTGTGCTGTGGCTAGGAAGCTCAGAGGGCCAGTGCTTGTGGGGCTGTGGAAGGGCTGCCTAGGGCAGGTGATGGCCAGCAAGAGCTTTCAGTGCTAGCCCCTTTGGTGTGGGAGCAGTGCTGGACGTTTGAATTTCGGAGCTGGGCTGTGGCTGTGCTGAGAAGGAACGTCCCCACTGTGCTGTGGCTAGGAAGCTCAGAGCGGCAGTGCTTGTGGGGCTGTGGAAGGGCTGCCTAGGGCAGGTGATGGCCAGCAAGAGCTTTCAGTGCTAGCCCCTTTGGTGTGGGAGCAGTGGCTGGACGTTTTGAATTTCGGAGCTGGGCTGTGGCTGTGCCGAGAAGGAACGTTCCCACTGTGCTGTGGCTAGGAAGCTCAGAGGGCCAGTGCTTGTGGGGCTGTGGAAGGGCTGCCTAGGACAGGTGATGGCCAGCAAGAGCTTTCAGTGCTAGCCCCTTTGGTGTGGGAGCAGTGGCTGGACGTTTTGAATTTCGGAGCTGGGCTGTGGCTGTGCCGAGAAGGAACGTCCCCACTGTGCTGTGGCTAGGAAGCTCAGAGGGCCAGTGCTTGTGGGGCTGTGGAAGGGCTGCCTAGGGCAGGTGATGGCCAGCAAGAGCTTTCAGTGCTAGCCCCTTTGGTGTGGGAGCAGTGGCTGGACGTTTTGAATTTCGGAGCTGGGCTGTGGCTGTGCTGAGAAGGAACGTCCCCACTGTGCTGTGGCTAGGAAGCTCAGAGCGCCAGTGCTTGTGGGCTGTGGAAGGGCTGCCTAGGGCAGGTGATGGCCAGCAAGAGCTTTCAGTGCTAGCCCCTTTGGTGTGGGAGCAGTGGCTGGACGTTTTGAATTTCGGAGCTGGGCTCTGGCTGTGCCGAGAAGGAACGTCCCCACTGTGCTGTGGCTAGGAAGCTCAGAGCGCCAGTGCTTGTAGGGCTGTGGAAGGGCTGCCTAGGGAAGGTGATGGCCAGCAAGAGCTTTCAGTGCTAGCCCCTTTGGTGTGGGAGCAGTGGCTGGACGTTTTGAATTTCGGAGCTGGGCTGTGGCTGTGCTGAGAAGGAACGTCCCCACTGTGCTGTGGCTAGGAAGCTCAGAGCGCCAGTGCTTGTGGGGCTGTGGAAGGGCTGCCTAGGGAAGGTGATGGCCAGCAAGATCTTTCAGTGCTAGCCCTCTTGGTGTGGGAGCAGTGGCTGGACGTTTTGAATTTCGGAGCTGGGCTGTGGCTGTGCTGAGAAGGAACGTCCCCACTGTGCTGTGGCTAGGAAGCTCAGAGCGCCAGTGCTTGTGGGGCTGTGGAAGGGCTGCCTAGGGCAGGTGATGGCCAGCAAGAGCTTTCAGTGCTAGCCCCTTTGGTGTGGGAGCAGTGGCTGGACGTTTTGAATTTCGGAGCTGGGCTGTGGCTGTGCCGAGAAGGAACGTTCCCACTGTGCTGTGGCTAGGAAGCTCAGAGGGCCAGTGCTTGTGGGGCTGTGGAAGGGCTGCCTAGGGCAGGTGATGGCCAGCAAGAGCTTTCAGTGCTAGCCCCTTTGGTGTGGGAGCAGTGGCTGGACGTTTGAATTTCGGAGCTGGGCTGTGGCTGTGCCGAGAAGGAACGTCCCCACTGTGCTGTGGCTAGGAAGCTCAGAGCGCCAGTGCTTGTGGGGCTGTGGAAGGGCTGCCTAGGGCAGGTGATGGCCAGCAAGAGCTTTCAGTGCTAGCCCCTTTTGGTGTGGGAGCAGTGGCTGGACGTTTTGAATTTCGGAGCTGGGCTGTGGCTGTGCCGAGAAGGAACGTTCCCACTGTGCTGTGGCTAGGAAGCTCAGAGGGCCAGTGCTTGTGGGGCTGTGGAAGGGCTGCCTAGGGCAGGTGATGGCCAGCAAGAGCTTTCAGTGCTAGCCCCTTTGGTGTGGGAGCAGTGGCTGGACGTTTTGAATTTCGGAGCTGGGCTGTGGCTGTGCCGAGAAGGAACGTCCCCACTGTGCTGTGGCTAGGAAGCTCAGAGCGCCAGTGCTTGTGGGGCTGTGGAAGGGCTGCCTAGGGCAGGTGATGGCCAGCAAGAGCTTTCAGTGCTAGCCCTTTTGGTGTGGGAGCAGTGGCTGGACGTTCGAATTTCGGAGCTGGGCTGTGGCTGTGCTGAGAAGGAACGTCCCCACTGTGCTGTGGCTAGGAAGCTCAGAGCGCCAGTGCTTGTGGGGCTGTGGAAGGGCTGCCTAGGGCAGGTGATGGCCAGCAAGAGCTTTCAGTGCTAGCCCCTTTGGTGTGGGAGCAGTGGCTGGACGTTTTGAATTTCGGAGCTGGGCTGTGGCTGTGCCGAGAAGGAACGTCCCCACTGTGCTGTGGCTAGGAAGCTCAGAGCGCCAGTGCTTGTGGGGCTGTGGAAGGGCTGCCTAGGGCAGGTGATGGCCAGCAAGAGCTTTCAGTGCTAGCCCCTTTGGTGTGGGAGCAGTGGCTGGACGTTTTGAATTTCGGAGCTGGGCTGTGGCTGTGCCGAGAAGGAACGTCCCCACTGTGCTGTGGCTAGGAAGCTCAGAGCGCCAGTGCTTGTGGGGCTGTGGAAGGGCTGTCTAGGGAAGGTGATGGCCAGCAAGAGCTTTCAGTGCTAGCCCCTTTGGTGTGGGAGCAGTGGCTGGACGTTTTGAATTTCGGAGCTGGGCTGTGGCTGTGCTGAGAAGGAACGTCCCCACTGTGCTGTGGCTAGGAAGCTCAGAGCGCCAGTGCTTGTGGGGCTGTGGAAGGGCTGCCTAGGGCAGGTGATGGCCAGCAAGAGCTTTCAGTGCTAGCCCCTTTGGTGTGGGAGCAGTGGCTGGACGTTTTGAATTTCGGAGCTGGGCTGTGGCTGTGCTGAGAAGGAACGTCCCCACTGTGCTGTGGCTAGGAAGCTCAGAGCGCCAGTGCTTGTGGGGCTGTGGAAGGGCTGCCTAGGGCAGGTGATGGCCAGCAAGAGCTTTCAGTGCTAGCCCCTTTGGTGTGGGAGCAGTGGCTGGACGTTTTGAATTTCGGAGCTGGGCTGTGGCTGTGCTGAGAAGGAACGTCCCCACTGTGCTGTGGCTAGGAAGCTCAGAGGGCCAGTGCTTGTGGGGCTGTGGAAGGGCTGCCTAGGGCAGGTGATGGCCAGCAATAGCTTTCAGTGCTAGCCCCTTTGGTGTGGGAGCAGTGGCTGGACGTTTTGAATTTCGGAGCTGGGCTGTGGCTGTGCTGAGAAGGAACGTCCCCACTGTGCTGTGGCTAGGAAGCTCAGAGGGCCAGTGCTTGTGGGGCTGTGGAAGGGCTGCCTAGGGCAGGTGATGGCCAGCAATAGCTTTCAGTGCTAGCCCCTTTGGTGTGGGAGCAGTGGCTGGACGTTTCGAATTTCGGAGCTGGGCTCTGGCTGTGCTGAGAAGGAACGTCCCCACTGTGCTGTGGCTAGGAAGCTCAGAGCGCCAGTGCTTGTGGGGCTGTGGAAGGGCTGCCTAGGGCAGGTGATGGCCAGCAAGAGCTTTCAGTGCTAGCCCCTTTGGTGTGGGAGCAGTGGCTGGACGTTTTGAATTTCGGAGCTGGGCTGTGGCTGTGCCGAGAAGGAACGTCCCCACTGTGCTGTGGCTAGGAAGCTCAGAGCGCCAGTGCTTGTGGGGCTATGGAAGGGCTGCCTAGGGAAGGTGATGGCCAGCAAGAGCTTTCAGTGCTAGCCCCTTTGGTGTGGGAGCAGTGGCTGGACGTTTCGAATTTCGGAGCTGGGCTCTGGCTGTGCTGAGAAGGAACGTCCCCACTGTGCTGTGGCTAGGAAGCTCAGAGCGCCAGTGCTTGTGGGGCTGTGGAAGGGCTGCCTAGGGCAGGTGATGGCCAGCAAGAGCTTTCAGTGCTAGCCCCTTTGGTGTGGGAGCAGTGGCTGGACGTTTTGAATTTCGGAGCTGGGCTGTGGCTGTGCCGAGAAGGAACGTCCCCACTGTGCTGTGGCTAGGAAGCTCAGAGCGCCAGTGCTTGTGGGGCTGTGGAAGGGCTGCCTAGGGAAGGTGATGGCCAGCAAGAGCTTTCAGTGCTAGCCCCTTTGGTGTGGGAGCAGTGGCTGGACGTTTCGAATTTCGGAGCTGGGCTGTGGCTGTGCTGAGAAGGAATGTCCCCACTGTGCTGTGGCTAGGAAGCTCAGAGAGCCAGTGCTTGTGGGGCTGTGGAAGGGCTGCCTAGGGCAGGTGATGGCCAGCAAGAGCTTTCAGTGCTAGCCCCTTTGGTGTGGGAGCAGTGGCTGGACGTTTTGAATTTCGGAGCTGGGCTGTGGCTGTGCCGAGAAGGAACGTCCCCACTGTGCTGTGGCTAGGAAGCTCAGAGCGCCAGTGCTTGTGGGGCTGTGGAAGGGCTGCCTAGGGCAGGTGATGGCCAGCAAGAGCTTTCAGTGCTAGCCCCTTTGGTGTGGGAGCAGTGGCTGGACGTTTTGAATTTCGGAGCTGGGCTGTGGCTGTGCCGAGAAGGAACGTCCCCACTGTGCTGTGGCTAGGAAGCTCAGAGCGCCAGTGCTTGTGGGGCTGTGGAAGGGCTGCCTAGGGCAGGTGATGGCCAGCAAGAGCTTTCAGTGCTAGCCCCTTTGGTGTGGGAGCAGTGGCTGGACGTTTTGAATTTCGGAGCTGGGCTCTGGCTGTGCCGAGAAGGAACGTCCCCACTGTGCTGTGGCTAGGAAGCTCAGAGCGCCAGTGCTTGTAGGGCTGTGGAAGGGCTGCCTAGGGAAGGTGATGGCCAGCAAGAGCTTTCAGTGCTAGCCCCTTTGGTGTGGGAGCAGTGGCTGGACGTTTTGAATTTCGGAGCTGGGCTGTGGCTGTGCTGAGAAGGAACGTCCCCACTGTGCTGTGGCTAGGAAGCTCAGAGCGCCAGTGCTTGTGGGGCTGTGGAAGGGCTGCCTAGGGAAGGTGATGGCCAGCAGGAGCTTTCAGTGCTAGCCCCTTTGGTGTGGGAGCAGTGGCTGGACGTTTTGAATTTCGGAGCTGGGCTGTGGCTGTGCTGAGAAGGAACGTCCCCACTGTGCTGTGGCTAGGAAGCTCAGAGCGCCAGTGCTTGTGGGGCTGTGGAAGGGCTGCCTAGGGAAGGTGATGGCCAGCAAGAGCTTTCAGTGCTAGCCCCTTTGGTGTGGGAGCAGTGGCTGGACGTTTTGAATTTCGGAGCTGGGCTGTGGCTGTGCCGAGAAGGAACGTTCCCCACTGTGCTGTGGCTAGGAAGCTCAGAGGGCCAGTGCTTGTGGGGCTGTGGAAGGGCTGCCTAGGGCAGGTGATGGCCAGCAAGAGCTTTCAGTGCTAGCCCCTTTGGTGTGGGAGCAGTGGCTGGACGTTTTGAATTTCGGAGCTGGGCTGTGGCTGTGCCGAGAAGGAACGTCCCCACTGTGCTGTGGCTAGGAAGCTCAGAGCGCCAGTGCTTGTGGGGCTGTGGAAGGGCTGCCTAGGGCAGGTGATGGCCAGCAAGAGCTTTCAGTGCTAGCCCCTTTGGTGTGGGAGCAGTGGCTGGACGTTTTGAATTTCGGAGCTGGGCTGTGGCTGTGCCGAGAAGGAACGTCCCCACTGTGCTGTGGCTAGGAAGCTCAGAGCGCCAGTGCTTGTGGGGCTGTGGAAGGGCTGCCTAGGGAAGGTGATGGCCAGCAAGAGCTTTCAGTGCTAGCCCTTTGGTGTGGGAGCAGTGGCTGGACGTTTTGAATTTCGGAGCTGGGCTGTGGCTGTGCTGAGAAGGAACGTCCCCACTGTGCTGTGGCTAGGAAGCTCAGAGCGCCAGTGCTTGTGGGGCTGTGGAAGGGCTGCCTAGGGAAGGTGATGGCCAGCAAGAGCTTTCAGTGCTAGCCCCTTTGGTGTGGGAGCAGTGGCTGGACGTTTTGAATTTCGGAGCTGGGCTGTGGCTGTGCCGAGAAGGAACGTCCCCACTGTGCTGTGGCTAGGAAGCTCAGAGCGCCAGTGCTTGTGGGGCTGTGGAAGGGCTGCCTAGGGCAGGTGATGGCCAGCAAGAGCTTTCAGTGCTAGCCCCTTTGGTGTGGGAGCAGTGGCTGGACGTTTTGAATTTCGGAGCTGGGCTGTGGCTGTGCTGAGAAGGAACGTCCCCACTGTGCTGTGGCTAGGAAGCTCAGAGCGCCAGTGCTTGTGGGGCTGTGGAAGGGCTGCCTAGGGCAGGTGATGGCCAGCAAGATCTTTCAGTGCTAGCCCTCTTGGTGTGGGAGCAGTGGCTGGACGTTTTGAATTTCAGAGCTGGGCTGTGGCTGTGCCGAGAAGGAACGTCCCCACTGTGCTGTGGCTAGGAAGCTCAGAGCGCCAGTGCTTGTGGGGCTGTGGAAGGGCTGCCTAGGGCAGGTGATGGCCAGCAAGAGCTTTCAGTGCTAGCCCCTTTGGTGTGGGAGCAGTGGCTGGACGTTTTGAATTTCGGAGCTGGGCTGTGGCTGTGCTGAGAAGGAACGTCCCCACTGTGCTGTGGCTAGGAAGCTCAGAGCGCCAGTGCTTGTGGGGCTGTGGAAGGGCTGCCTAGGGCAGGTGATGGCCAGCAAGAGCTTTCAGTGCTAGCCCCTTTGGTGTGGGAGCAGTGGCTGGACGTTTTGAATTTCGGAGCTGGGCTCTGGCTGTGCCGAGAAGGAACGTCCCCACTGTGCTGTGGCTAGGAAGCTCAGAGCGCCAGTGCTTGTAGGGCTGTGGAAGGGCTGCCTAGGGAAGGTGATGGCCAGCAAGAGCTTTCAGTGCTAGCCCCTTTGGTGTGGGAGCAGTGGCTGGACGTTTTGAATTTCGGAGCTGGGCTGTGGCTGTGCCGAGAAGGAACGTTCCCACTGTGCTGTGGCTAGGAAGCTCAGAGGGCCAGTGCTTGTGGGGCTGTGGAAGGGCTGCCTAGGGCAGGTGATGGCCAGCAAGAGCTTTCAGTGCTAGCCCCTTTGGTGTGGGAGCAGTGGCTGGACGTTTTGAATTTCGGAGCTGGGCTGTGGCTGTGCCGAGAAGGAACGTCCCCACTGTGCTGTGGCTAGGAAGCTCAGAGCGCCAGTGCTTGTGGGGCTGTGGAAGGGCTGCCTAGGGCAGGTGATGGCCAGCAAGAGCTTTCAGTGCTAGCCCTTTTGGTGTGGGAGCAGTGGCTGGACGTTTTGAATTTCGGAGCTGGGCTGTGGCTGTGCTGAGAAGGAACGTCCCCACTGTGCTGTGGCTAGGAAGCTCAGAGCGCCAGTGCTTGTGGGGCTGTGGAAGGGCTGCCTAGGGAAGGTGATGGCCAGCAAGAGCTTTCAGTGCTAGCCCTTTTCGTGTGGGAGCAGTGGCTGGACGTTTTGAATTTCGGAGATGGGCTGTGGCTGTGCCGAGAAGGAACGTCCCCACTGTGCTGTGGCTAGGAAGCTCAGAGCGGCAGTGCTTGTGGGGCTGTGGAAGGGCTGCCTAGGGCAGGTGATGGCCAGCAAGAGCTTTCAGTGCTAGCCCCTTTGGTGTGGGAGCAGTGGCTGGACGTTTTGAATTTCGGAGCTGGGCTGTGGCTGTGCTGAGAAGGAACGTCCCCACTGTGCTGTGGCTAGGAAGCTCAGAGCGCCAGTGCTTGTGGGGCTGTGGAAGGGCTGCCTAGGGCAGGTGATGGCCAGCAAGAGCTTTCAGTGCTAGCCCCTTTGGTGTGGGAGCAGTGGCTGGACGTTTTGAATTTCGGAGCTGGGCTGTGGCTGTGCCGAGAAGGAACGTCCCCACTGTGCTGTGGCTAGGAAGCTCAGAGGGCCAGTGCTTGTGGGGCTGTGGAAGGGCTGCCTAGGGCAGGTGATGGCCAGCAAGAGCTTTCAGTGCTAGCCCCTTTGGTGTGGGAGCAGTGCTGGACGTTTTGAATTTCGGAGCTGGGCTGTGGCTGTGCTGAGAAGGAACGTCCCCACTGTGCTGTGGCTAGGAAGCTCAGAGCGGCAGTGCTTGTGGGGCTGTGGAAGGGCTGCCTAGGGCAGGTGATGGCCAGCAAGAGCTTTCAGTGCTAGCCCCTTTGGTGTGGGAGCAGTGGCTGGACGTTTTGAATTTCGGAGCTGGGCTGTGGCTGTGCCGAGAAGGAACGTTCCCACTGTGCTGTGGCTAGGAAGCTCAGAGGGCCAGTGCTTGTGGGGCTGTGGAAGGGCTGCCTAGGACAGGTGATGGCCAGCAAGAGCTTTCAGTGCTAGCCCCTTTGGTGTGGGAGCAGTGGCTGGACGTTTTGAATTTCGGAGCTGGGCTGTGGCTGTGCCGAGAAGGAACGTCCCCACTGTGCTGTGGCTAGGAAGCTCAGAGGGCCAGTGCTTGTGGGGCTGTGGAAGGGCTGCCTAGGGCAGGTGATGGCCAGCAAGAGCTTTCAGTGCTAGCCCCTTTGGTGTGGGAGCAGTGGCTGGACGTTTTGAATTTCGGAGCTGGGCTGTGGCTGTGCTGAGAAGGAACGTCCCCACTGTGCTGTGGCTAGGAAGCTCAGAGCGGCAGTGCTTGTGGGGCTGTGGAAGGGCTGCCTAGGGCAGGTGATGGCCAGCAAGAGCTTTCAGTGCTAGCCCCTTTGGTGTGGGAGCAGTGGCTGGACGTTTTGAATTTCGGAGCTGGGCTCTGGCTGTGCCGAGAAGGAACGTCCCCACTGTGCTGTGGCTAGGAAGCTCAGAGCGCCAGTGCTTGTAGGGCTGTGGAAGGGCTGCCTAGGGAAGGTGATGGCCAGCAAGAGCTTTCAGTGCTAGCCCCTTTGGTGTGGGAGCAGTGGCTGGACGTTTTGAATTTCGGAGCTGGGCTGTGGCTGTGCTGAGAAGGAACGTCCCCACTGTGCTGTGGCTAGGAAGCTCAGAGCGCCAGTGCTTGTGGGGCTGTGGAAGGGCTGCCTAGGGAAGGTGATGGCCAGCAAGATCTTTCAGTGCTAGCCCTCTTGGTGTGGGAGCAGTGGCTGGACGTTTTGAATTTCAGAGCTGGGCTGTGGCTGTGCTGAGAAGGAACGTCCCCACTGTGCTGTGGCTAGGAAGCTCAGAGCGCCAGTGCTTGTGGGGCTGTGGAAGGGCTGCCTAGGGCAGGTGATGGCCAGCAAGAGCTTTCAGTGCTAGCCCCTTTGGTGTGGGAGCAGTGGCTGGACGTTTTGAATTTCGGAGCTGGGCTGTGGCTGTGCCGAGAAGGAACGTTCCCACTGTGCTGTGGCTAGGAAGCTCAGAGGGCCAGTGCTTGTGGGGCTGTGGAAGGGCTGCCTAGGGCAGGTGATGGCCAGCAAGAGCTTTCAGTGCTAGCCCCTTTGGTGTGGGAGCAGTGGCTGGACGTTTTGAATTTCGGAGCTGGGCTGTGGCTGTGCCGAGAAGGAACGTCCCCACTGTGCTGTGGCTAGGAAGCTCAGAGCGCCAGTGCTTGTGGGGCTGTGGAAGGGCTGCCTAGGGCAGGTGATGGCCAGCAAGAGCTTTCAGTGCTAGCCCTTTTGGTGTGGGAGCAGTGGCTGGACGTTTTGAATTTCGGAGCTGGGCTGTGGCTGTGCCGAGAAGGAACGTTCCCACTGTGCTGTGGCTAGGAAGCTCAGAGGGCCAGTGCTTGTGGGGCTGTGGAAGGGCTGCCTAGGGCAGGTGATGGCCAGCAAGAGCTTTCAGTGCTAGCCCCTTTGGTGTGGGAGCAGTGGCTGGACGTTTTGAATTTCGGAGCTGGGCTGTGGCTGTGCCGAGAAGGAACGTCCCCACTGTGCTGTGGCTAGGAAGCTCAGAGCGCCAGTGCTTGTGGGGCTGTGGAAGGGCTGCCTAGGGCAGGTGATGGCCAGCAAGAGCTTTCAGTGCTAGCCCTTTTGGTGTGGGAGCAGTGGCTGGACGTTTTGAATTTCGGAGCTGGGCTGTGGCTGTGCTGAGAAGGAACGTCCCCACTGTGCTGTGGCTAGGAAGCTCAGAGCGCCAGTGCTTGTGGGGCTGTGGAAGGGCTGCCTAGGGAAGGTGATGGCCAGCAAGAGCTTTCAGTGCTAGCCCTTTTCGTGTGGGAGCAGTGGCTGGACGTTTTGAATTTCGGAGATGGGCTGTGGCTGTGCCGAGAAGGAACGTCCCCACTGTGCTGTGGCTAGGAAGCTCAGAGCGGCAGTGCTTGTGGGGCTGTGGAAGGGCTGCCTAGGGCAGGTGATGGCCAGCAAGAGCTTTCAGTGCTAGCCCCTTTGGTGTGGGAGCAGTGGCTGGACGTTTTGAATTTCGGAGCTGGGCTGTGGCTGTGCTGAGAAGGAACGTCCCCACTGTGCTGTGGCTAGGAAGCTCAGAGCGCCAGTGCTTGTGGGGCTGTGGAAGGGCTGCCTAGGGCAGGTGATGGCCAGCAAGAGCTTTCAGTGCTAGCCCCTTTGGTGTGGGAGCAGTGGCTGGACGTTTTGAATTTCGGAGCTGGGCTGTGGCTGTGCCGAGAAGGAACGTCCCCACTGTGCTGTGGCTAGGAAGCTCAGAGGGCCAGTGCTTGTGGGGCTGTGGAAGGGCTGCCTAGGGCAGGTGATGGCCAGCAAGAGCTTTCAGTGCTAGCCCCTTTGGTGTGGGAGCAGTGGCTGGACGTTTTGAATTTCGGAGCTGGGCTGTGGCTGTGCTGAGAAGGAACGTCCCCACTGTGCTGTGGCTAGGAAGCTCAGAGCGGCAGTGCTTGTGGGGCTGTGGAAGGGCTGCCTAGGGCAGGTGATGGCCAGCAAGAGCTTTCAGTGCTAGCCCCTTTGGTGTGGGAGCAGTGGCTGGACGTTTTGAATTTCGGAGCTGGGCTGTGGCTGTGCCGAGAAGGAACGTTCCCACTGTGCTGTGGCTAGGAAGCTCAGAGGGCCAGTGCTTGTGGGGCTGTGGAAGGGCTGCCTAGGACAGGTGATGGCCAGCAAGAGCTTTCAGTGCTAGCCCCTTTGGTGTGGGAGCAGTGGCTGGACGTTTTGAATTTCGGAGCTGGGCTGTGGCTGTGCCGAGAAGGAACGTCCCCACTGTGCTGTGGCTAGGAAGCTCAGAGGGCCAGTGCTTGTGGGGCTGTGGAAGGGCTGCCTAGGGCAGGTGATGGCCAGCAAGAGCTTTCAGTGCTAGCCCCTTTGGTGTGGGAGCAGTGGCTGGACGTTTTGAATTTCGGAGCTGGGCTGTGGCTGTGCTGAGAAGGAACGTCCCCACTGTGCTGTGGCTAGGAAGCTCAGAGCGGCAGTGCTTGTGGGGCTGTGGAAGGGCTGCCTAGGGCAGGTGATGGCCAGCAAGAGCTTTCAGTGCTAGCCCCTTTGGTGTGGGAGCAGTGGCTGGACGTTTTGAATTTCGGAGCTGGGCTCTGGCTGTGCCGAGAAGGAACGTCCCCACTGTGCTGTGGCTAGGAAGCTCAGAGCGCCAGTGCTTGTAGGGCTGTGGAAGGGCTGCCTAGGGAAGGTGATGGCCAGCAAGAGCTTTCAGTGCTAGCCCCTTTGGTGTGGGAGCAGTGGCTGGACGTTTTGAATTTCGGAGCTGGGCTGTGGCTGTGCTGAGAAGGAACGTCCCCACTGTGCTGTGGCTAGGAAGCTCAGAGCGCCAGTGCTTGTGGGGCTGTGGAAGGGCTGCCTAGGGAAGGTGATGGCCAGCAAGATCTTTCAGTGCTAGCCCTCTTGGTGTGGGAGCAGTGGCTGGACGTTTTGAATTTCAGAGCTGGGCTGTGGCTGTGCTGAGAAGGAACGTCCCCACTGTGCTGTGGCTAGGAAGCTCAGAGCGCCAGTGCTTGTGGGGCTGTGGAAGGGCTGCCTAGGGAAGGTGATGGCCAGCAAGAGCTTTCAGTGCTAGCCCCTTTGGTGTGGGAGCAGTGGCTGGACGTTTTGAATTTCGGAGCTGGGCTGTGGCTGTGCCGAGAAGGAACGTTCCCACTGTGCTGTGGCTAGGAAGCTCAGAGGGCCAGTGCTTGTGGGGCTGTGGAAGGGCTGCCTAGGGCAGGTGATGGCCAGCAAGAGCTTTCAGTGCTAGCCCCTTTGGTGTGGGAGCAGTGGCTGGACGTTTTGAATTTCGGAGCTGGGCTGTGGCTGTGCCGAGAAGGAACGTCCCCACTGTGCTGTGGCTAGGAAGCTCAGAGCGCCAGTGCTTGTGGGGCTGTGGAAGGGCTGCCTAGGGCAGGTGATGGCCAGCAAGAGCTTTCAGTGCTAGCCCTTTTGGTGTGGGAGCAGTGGCTGGACGTTTTGAATTTCGGAGCTGGGCTGTGGCTGTGCTGAGAAGGAACGTCCCCACTGTGCTGTGGCTAGGAAGCTCAGAGCGCCAGTGCTTGTGGGGCTGTGGAAGGGCTGCCTAGGGAAGGTGATGGCCAGCAAGAGCTTTCAGTGCTAGCCCTTTTCGTGTGGGAGCAGTGGCTGGACGTTTTGAATTTCGGAGATGGGCTGTGGCTGTGCTGAGAAGGAACGTCCCCACTGTGCTGTGGCTAGGAAGCTCAGAGCGGCAGTGCTTGTGGGGCTGTGGAAGGGCTGCCTAGGGCAGGTGATGGCCAGCAAGAGCTTTCAGTGCTAGCCCCTTTGGTGTGGGAGCAGTGGCTGGACGTTTTGAATTTCGGAGCTGGGCTGTGGCTGTGCTGAGAAGGAACGTCCCCACTGTGCTGTGGCTAGGAAGCTCAGAGCGCCAGTGCTTGTGGGGCTGTGGAAGGGCTGCCTAGGGCAGGTGATGGCCAGCAAGAGCTTTCAGTGCTAGCCCCTTTGGTGTGGGAGCAGTGGCTGGACGTTTTGAATTTCGGAGCTGGGCTGTGGCTGTGCCGAGAAGGAACGTCCCCACTGTGCTGTGGCTAGGAAGCTCAGAGGGCCAGTGCTTGTGGGGCTGTGGAAGGGCTGCCTAGGGCAGGTGATGGCCAGCAAGAGCTTTCAGTGCTAGCCCCTTTGGTGTGGGAGCAGTGCTGGACGTTTTGAATTTCGGAGCTGGGCTGTGGCTGTGCTGAGAAGGAACGTCCCCACTGTGCTGTGGCTAGGAAGCTCAGAGCGCCAGTGCTTGTGGGGCTGTGGAAGGGCTGCCTAGGGCAGGTGATGGCCAGCAAGAGCTTTCAGTGCTAGCCCCTTTGGTGTGGGAGCAGTGGCTGGACGTTTTGAATTTCGGAGCTGGGCTGTGGCTGTGCCGAGAAGGAACGTTCCCACTGTGCTGTGGCTAGGAAGCTCAGAGGGCCAGTGCTTGTGGGGCTGTGGAAGGGCTGCCTAGGACAGGTGATGGCCAGCAAGAGCTTTCAGTGCTAGCCCCTTTGGTGTGGGAGCAGTGGCTGGACGTTTTGAATTTCGGAGCTGGGCTGTGGCTGTGCCGAGAAGGAACGTCCCCACTGTGCTGTGGCTAGGAAGCTCAGAGGGCCAGTGCTTGTGGGGCTGTGGAAGGGCTGCCTAGGGCAGGTGATGGCCAGCAAGAGCTTTCAGTGCTAGCCCCTTTGGTGTGGGAGCAGTGGCTGGACGTTTCGAATTTCGGAGCTGGGCTGTGGCTGTGCCGAGAAGGAACGTCCCCACTGTGCTGTGGCTAGGAAGCTCAGAGGGCCAGTGCTTGTGGGGCTGTGGAAGGGCTGCCTAGGGCAGGTGATGGCCAGCAAGAGCTTTCAGTGCTAGCCCCTTTGGTGTGGGAGCAGTGGCTGGACGTTTTGAATTTCGGAGCTGGGCTGTGGCTGTGCTGAGAAGGAACGTCCCCACTGTGCTGTGGCTAGGAAGCTCAGAGCGCCAGTGCTTGTGGGGCTGTGGAAGGGCTGCCTAGGGCAGGTGATGGCCAGCAAGAGCTTTCAGTGCTAGCCCCTTTGGTGTGGGAGCAGTGGCTGGACGTTTTGAATTTCGGAGCTGGGCTGTGGCTGTGCTGAGAAGGAACGTCCCCACTGTGCTGTGGCTAGGAAGCTCAGAGCGCCAGTGCTTGTGGGGCTGTGGAAGGGCTGCCTAGGGCAGGTGATGGCCAGCAAGAGCTTTCAGTGCTAGCCCCTTTGGTGTGGGAGCAGTGGCTGGACGTTTTGAATTTCGGAGCTGGGCTGTGGCTGTGCCGAGAAGGAACGTCCCCACTGTGCTGTGGCTAGGAAGCTCAGAGCGCCAGTGCTTGTGGGGCTGTGGAAGGGCTGCCTAGGGCAGGTGATGGCCAGCAAGAGCTTTCAGTGCTAGCCCCTTTGGTGTGGGAGCAGTGGCTGGACGTTTTGAATTTCGGAGCTGGGCTGTGGCTGTGCTGAGAAGGAACGTCCCCACTGTGCTGTGGCTAGGAAGCTCAGAGCGCCAGTGCTTGTGGGGCTGTGGAAGGGCTGCCTAGGGCAGGTGATGGCCAGCAAGAGCTTTCAGTGCTAGCCCCTTTGGTGTGGGAGCAGTGGCTGGACGTTTCGAATTTCGGAGCTGGGCTGTGGCTGTGCTGAGAAGGAACGTCCCCACTGTGCTGTGGCTAGGAAGCTCAGAGCGCCAGTGCTTGTGGGGCTGTGGAAGGGCTGCCTAGGGCAGGTGATGGCCAGCAAGAGCTTTCAGTGCTAGCCCTTTTGGTGTGGGAGCAGTGGCTGGACGTTTTGAATTTCGGAGCTGGGCTGTGGCTGTGCCGAGAAGGAACGTCCCCACTGTGCTGTGGCTAGGAAGCTCAGAGCGCCAGTGCTTGTGGGGCTGTGGAAGGGCTGCCTAGGGCAGGTGATGGCCAGCAAGAGCTTTCAGTGCTAGCCCCTTTGGTGTGGGAGCAGTGCTGGACGTTTCGAATTTCGGAGCTGGGCTGTGGCTGTGCTGAGAAGGAACGTCCCCACTGTGCTGTGGCTAGGAAGCTCAGAGCGCCAGTGCTTGTGGGGCTGTGGAAGGGCTGCCTAGGGAAGGTGATGGCCAGCAAGAGCTTTCAGTGCTAGCCCCTTTGGTGTGGGAGCAGTGGCTGGACGTTTTGAATTTCGGAGCTGGGCTGTGGCTGTGCCGAGAAGGAACGTTCCCACTGTGCTGTGGCTAGGAAGCTCAGAGGGCCAGTGCTTGTGGGGCTGTGGAAGGGCTGCCTAGGGAAGGTGATGGCCAGCAAGAGCTTTCAGTGCTAGCCCTTTTGGTGTGGGAGCAGTGGCTGGACGTTTTGAATTTCGGAGCTGGGCTGTGGCTGTGCCGAGAAGGAACGTCCCCACTGTGCTGTGGCTAGGAAGCTCAGAGCGCCAGTGCTTGTGGGGCTGTGGAAGGGCTGCCTAGGGCAGGTGATGGCCAGCAAGAGCTTTCAGTGCTAGCCCCTTTGGTGTGGGAGCAGTGGCTGGACGTTTTGAATTTCGGAGCTGGGCTGTGGCTGTGCTGAGAAGGAACGTCCCCACTGTGCTGTGGCTAGGAAGCTCAGAGCGCCAGTGCTTGTGGGGCTGTGGAAGGGCTGCCTAGGGCAGGTGATGGCCAGCAAGAGCTTTCAGTGCTAGCCCCTTTGGTGTGGGAGCAGTGGCTGGACGTTTTGAATTTCGGAGCTGGGCTGTGGCTGTGCTGAGAAGGAACGTCCCCACTGTGCTGTGGCTAGGAAGCTCAGAGCGCCAGTGCTTGTGGGGCTGTGGAAGGGCTGCCTAGGGCAGGTGATGGCCAGCAAGAGCTTTCAGTGCTAGCCCCTTTGGTGTGGGAGCAGTGGCTGGACGTTTTGAATTTCGGAGCTGGGCTGTGGCTGTGCTGAGAAGGAACGTCCCCACTGTGCTGTGGCTAGGAAGCTCAGAGCGCCAGTGCTTGTGGGGCTGTGGAAGGGCTGCCTAGGGCAGGTGATGGCCAGCAAGAGCTTTCAGTGCTAGCCCTTTTGGTGTGGGAGCAGTGGCTGGACGTTTTGAATTTCGGAGCTGGGCTGTGGCTGTGCCGAGAAGGAACGTTCCCACTGTGCTGTGGCTAGGAAGCTCAGAGGGCCAGTGCTTGTGGGGCTGTGGAAGGGCTGCCTAGGGCAGGTGATGGCCAGCAAGAGCTTTCAGTGCTAGCCCCTTTGGTGTGGGAGCAGTGGCTGGACGTTTTGAATTTCGGAGCTGGGCTGTGGCTGTGCCGAGAAGGAACGTCCCCACTGTGCTGTGGCTAGGAAGCTCAGAGCGCCAGTGCTTGTGGGGCTGTGGAAGGGCTGCCTAGGGCAGGTGATGGCCAGCAAGAGCTTTCAGTGCTAGCCCCTTTGGTGTGGGAGCAGTGGCTGGACGTTTTGAATTTCGGAGCTGGGCTGTGGCTGTGCTGAGAAGGAACGTCCCCACTGTGCTGTGGCTAGGAAGCTCAGAGCGCCAGTGCTTGTGGGGCTGTGGAAGGGCTGCCTAGGGCAGGTGATGGCCAGCAAGAGCTTTCAGTGCTAGCCCTTTTGGTGTGGGAGCAGTGGCTGGACGTTTTGAATTTCAGAGCTGGGCTGTGGCTGTGCTGAGAAGGAACGTCCCCACTGTGCTGTGGCTAGGAAGCTCAGAGCGCCAGTGCTTGTGGGGCTGTGGAAGGGCTGCCTAGGGCAGGTGATGGCCAGCAAGAGCTTTCAGTGCTAGCCCTTTTGGTGTGGGAGCAGTGGCTGGACGTTTTGAATTTCGGAGCTGGGCTGTGGCTGTGCCGAGAAGGAACGTCCCCACTGTGCTGTGGCTAGGAAGCTCAGAGGGCCAGTGCTTGTGGGGCTGTGGAAGGGCTGCCTAGGGAAGGTGATGGCCAGCAAGAGCTTTCAGTGCTAGCCCCTTTGGTGTGGGAGCAGTGGCTGGACGTTTTGAATTTCGGAGCTGGGCTGTGGCTGTGCCGAGAAGGAACGTTCCCACTGTGCTGTGGCTAGGAAGCTCAGAGCACCAGTGCTTGTGGGGCTGTGGAAGGGCTGCCTAGGGCAGGTGATGGCCAGCAAGAGCTTTCAGTGCTAGCCCCTTTGGTGTGGGAGCAGTGGCTGGACGTTTTGAATTTCGGAGCTGGGCTGTGGCTGTGCTGAGAAGGAACGTCCCCACTGTGCTGTGGCTAGGAAGCTCAGAGCGCCAGTGCTTGTGGGGCTGTGGAAGGGCTGCCTAGGGCAGGTGATGGCCAGCAAGAGCTTTCAGTGCTAGCCCCTTTGGTGTGGGAGCAGTGGCTGGACGTTTTGAATTTCGGAGCTGGGCTGTGGCTGTGCCGAGAAGGAACGTCCCCACTGTGCTGTGGCTAGGAAGCTCAGAGCGCCAGTGCTTGTGGGGCTGTGGAAGGGCTGCCTAGGGCAGGTGATGGCCAGCAAGAGCTTTCAGTGCTAGCCCCTTTGGTGTGGGAGCAGTGGCTGGACGTTTCGAATTTCGGAGCTGGGCTGTGGCTGTGCTGAGAAGGAACGTCCCCACTGTGCTGTGGCTAGGAAGCTCAGAGCGCCAGTGCTTGTGGGGCTGTGGAAGGGCTGCCTAGGGCAGGTGATGGCCAGCAAGAGCTTTCAGTGCTAGCCCCTTTGGTGTGGGAGCAGTGGCTGGACGTTTTGAATTTCGGAGCTGGGCTGTGGCTGTGCTGAGAAGGAACGTCCCCACTGTGCTGTGGCTAGGAAGCTGAGAGCGCCAGTGCTTGTGGGGCTGTGGAAGGGCTGCCTAGGGAAGGTGATGGCCAGCAAGAGCTTTCAGTGCTAGCCCCTTTGGTGTGGGAGCAGTGGCTGGACGTTTCGAATTTCGGAGCTGGGCTGTGGCTGTGCCGAGAAGGAACGTCCCCACTGTGCTGTGGCTAGGAAGCTCAGAGCGCCAGTGCTTGTGGGGCTGTGGAAGGGCTGCCTAGGGCAGGTGATGGCCAGCAAGAGCTTTCAGTGCTAGCCCCTTTGGTGTGGGAGCAGTGGCTGGACGTTTCGAATTTCGGAGCTGGGCTGTGGCTGTGCTGAGAAGGAACGTCCCCACTGTGCTGTGGCTAGGAAGCTCAGAGCGCCAGTGCTTGTGGGGCTGTGGAAGGGCTGCCTAGGGCAGGTGATGGCCAGCAAGAGCTTTCAGTGCTAGCCCTTTTGGTGTGGGAGCAGTGGCTGGACGTTTTGAATTTCGGAGCTGGGCTGTGGCTGTGCCGAGAAGGAACGTCCCCACTGTGCTGTGGCTAGGAAGCTCAGAGCGCCAGTGCTTGTGGGGCTGTGGAAGGGCTGCCTAGGGCAGGTGATGGCCAGCAAGAGCTTTCAGTGCTAGCCCCTTTGGTGTGGGAGCAGTGCTGGACGTTTTGAATTTCGGAGCTGGGCTGTGGCTGTGCTGAGAAGGAACGTCCCCACTGTGCTGTGGCTAGGAAGCTCAGAGCGCCAGTGCTTGTGGGGCTGTGGAAGGGCTGCCTAGGGAAGGTGATGGCCAGCAAGAGCTTTCAGTGCTAGCCCCTTTGGTGTGGGAGCAGTGGCTGGACGTTTTGAATTTCGGAGCTGGGCTGTGGCTGTGCCGAGAAGGAACGTTCCCACTGTGCTGTGGCTAGGAAGCTCAGAGGGCCAGTGCTTGTGGGGCTGTGGAAGGGCTGCCTAGGGAAGGTGATGGCCAGCAAGAGCTTTCAGTGCTAGCCCTTTTGGTGTGGGAGCAGTGGCTGGACGTTTTGAATTTCGGAGCTGGGCTGTGGCTGTGCCGAGAAGGAACGTCCCCACTGTGCTGTGGCTAGGAAGCTCAGAGCGCCAGTGCTTGTGGGGCTGTGGAAGGGCTGCCTAGGGCAGGTGATGGCCAGCAAGAGCTTTCAGTGCTAGCCCCTTTGGTGTGGGAGCAGTGGCTGGACGTTTTGAATTTCGGAGCTGGGCTGTGGCTGTGCTGAGAAGGAACGTCCCCACTGTGCTGTGGCTAGGAAGCTCAGAGCGCCAGTGCTTGTGGGGCTGTGGAAGGGCTGCCTAGGGCAGGTGATGGCCAGCAAGAGCTTTCAGTGCTAGCCCTTTTGGTGTGGGAGCAGTGGCTGGACGTTTTGAATTTCAGAGCTGGGCTGTGGCTGTGCTGAGAAGGAACGTCCCCACTGTGCTGTGGCTAGGAAGCTCAGAGCGCCAGTGCTTGTGGGGCTGTGGAAGGGCTGCCTAGGGCAGGTGATGGCCAGCAAGAGCTTTCAGTGCTAGCCCTTTTGGTGTGGGAGCAGTGGCTGGACGTTTTGAATTTCGGAGCTGGGCTGTGGCTGTGCCGAGAAGGAACGTCCCCACTGTGCTGTGGCTAGGAAGCTCAGAGGGCCAGTGCTTGTGGGGCTGTGGAAGGGCTGCCTAGGGCAGGTGATGGCCAGCAAGAGCTTTCAGTGCTAGCCCCTTTGGTGTGGGAGCAGTGGCTGGACGTTTTGAATTTCGGAGCTGGGCTGTGGCTGTGCTGAGAAGGAACGTCCCCACTGTGCTGTGGCTAGGAAGCTCAGAGCGCCAGTGCTTGTGGGGCTGTGGAAGGGCTGCCTAGGGCAGGTGATGGCCAGCAAGAGCTTTCAGTGCTAGCCCCTTTGGTGTGGGAGCAGTGGCTGGACGTTTTGAATTTCGGAGCTGGGCTGTGGCTGTGCCGAGAAGGAACGTTCCCACTGTGCTGTGGCTAGGAAGCTCAGAGCACCAGTGCTTGTGGGGCTGTGGAAGGGCTGCCTAGGGCAGGTGATGGCCAGCAAGAGCTTTCAGTGCTAGCCCCTTTGGTGTGGGAGCAGTGGCTGGACGTTTTGAATTTCGGAGCTGGGCTGTGGCTGTGCTGAGAAGGAACGTCCCCACTGTGCTGTGGCTAGGAAGCTCAGAGCGCCAGTGCTTGTGGGGCTGTGGAAGGGCTGCCTAGGGCAGGTGATGGCCAGCAAGAGCTTTCAGTGCTAGCCCCTTTGGTGTGGGAGCAGTGGCTGGACGTTTTGAATTTCGGAGCTGGGCTGTGGCTGTGCCGAGAAGGAACGTCCCCACTGTGCTGTGGCTAGGAAGCTCAGAGCGCCAGTGCTTGTGGGGCTGTGGAAGGGCTGCCTAGGGCAGGTGATGGCCAGCAAGAGCTTTCAGTGCTAGCCCCTTTGGTGTGGGAGCAGTGGCTGGACGTTTCGAATTTCGGAGCTGGGCTGTGGCTGTGCCGAGAAGGAACGTCCCCACTGTGCTGTGGCTAGGAAGCTCAGAGCGCCAGTGCTTGTGGGGCTGTGGAAGGGCTGCCTAGGGCAGGTGATGGCCAGCAAGAGCTTTCAGTGCTAGCCCCTTTGGTGTGGGAGCAGTGGCTGGACGTTTCCGATTTCGGAGCTGGGCTGTGGCTGTGCCGAAAAGGAACGTCCCCACTGTGCTGTGGCTAGGAAGCTCAGAGCGCCAGTGCTTGTGGGGCTGTGGAAGGGCTGCCTAGGGCAGGTGTTGGCCAGCAAGAGCTTTCAGTGCTAGCCCCTTTGGTGTGGGAGCAGTGGCTGGACGTTTCGAATTTCGGAGCTGGGCTGTGGCTGTGCTGAGAAGGAACGTCCCCACTGTGCTGTGGCTAGGAAGCTCAGAGCGCCAGTGCTTGTGGGGCTGTGGAAGGGCTGCCTAGGGCAGGTGATGGCCAGCAAGAGCTTTCAGTGCTAGCCCCTTTGGTGTGGGAGCAGTGGCTGGGCGTTTTGAATTTCGGAGCTGGGCTGTGGCTGTGCCGAGAAGGAACGTCCCCACTGTGCTGTGGCTAGGAAGCTCAGAGCGCCAGTGCTTGTGGGGCTGTGGAAGGGCTGCCTAGGGCAGGTGATGGCCAGCAAGAGCTTTCAGTGCTAGCCCTTTTGGTGTGGGAGCAGTGGCTGGACGTTTTGAATTTCGGAGCTGGGCTGTGGCTGTGCCGAGAAGGAACGTCCCCACTGTGCTGTGGCTAGGAAGCTCAGAGGGCCAGTGCTTGTGGGGCTGTGGAAGGGCTGCCTAGGGCAGGTGATGGCCAGCAAGAGCTTTCAGTGCTAGCCCCTTTGGTGTGGGAGCAGTGGCTGGACGTTTTGAATTTCGGAGCTGGGCTGTGGCTGTGCTGAGAAGGAACGTCCCCACTGTGCTGTGGCTAGGAAGCTCAGAGCGCCAGTGCTTGTGGGGCTGTGGAAGGGCTGCCTAGGGAAGGTGATGGCCAGCAAGAGCTTTCAGTGCTAGCCCCTTTGGTGTGGGAGCAGTGGCTGGACGTTTTGAATTTCGGAGCTGGGCTGTGGCTGTGCCGAGAAGGAACGTTCCCACTGTGCTGTGGCTAGGAAGCTCAGAGCACCAGTGCTTGTGGGGCTGTGGAAGGGCTGCCTAGGGCAGGTGATGGCCAGCAAGAGCTTTCAGTGCTAGCCCCTTTGGTGTGGGAGCAGTGGCTGGACGTTTTGAATTTCGGAGCTGGGCTGTGGCTGTGCTGAGAAGGAACGTCCCCACTGTGCTGTGGCTAGGAAGCTCAGAGCGCCAGTGCTTGTGGGGCTGTGGAAGGGCTGCCTAGGGCAGGTGATGGCCAGCAAGAGCTTTCAGTGCTAGCCCCTTTGGTGTGGGAGCAGTGGCTGGACGTTTTGAATTTCGGAGCTGGGCTGTGGCTGTGCCGAGAAGGAACGTCCCCACTGTGCTGTGGCTAGGAAGCTCAGAGCGCCAGTGCTTGTGGGGCTGTGGAAGGGCTGCCTAGGGCAGGTGATGGCCAGCAAGAGCTTTCAGTGCTAGCCCCTTTGGTGTGGGAGCAGTGGCTGGACGTTTCGAATTTCGGAGCTGGGCTGTGGCTGTGCCGAGAAGGAACGTCCCCACTGTGCTGTGGCTAGGAAGCTCAGAGCGCCAGTGCTTGTGGGGCTGTGGAAGGGCTGCCTAGGGCAGGTGATGGCCAGCAAGAGCTTTCAGTGCTAGCCCCTTTGGTGTGGGAGCAGTGGCTGGACGTTTCCGATTTCGGAGCTGGGCTGTGGCTGTGCCGAAAAGGAACGTCCCCACTGTGCTGTGGCTAGGAAGCTCAGAGCGCCAGTGCTTGTGGGGCTGTGGAAGGGCTGCCTAGGGCAGGTGTTGGCCAGCAAGAGCTTTCAGTGCTAGCCCCTTTGGTGTGGGAGCAGTGGCTGGACGTTTCGAATTTCGGAGCTGGGCTGTGGCTGTGCTGAGAAGGAACGTCCCCACTGTGCTGTGGCTAGGAAGCTCAGAGCGCCAGTGCTTGTGGGGCTGTGGAAGGGCTGCCTAGGGCAGGTGATGGCCAGCAAGAGCTTTCAGTGCTAGCCCCTTTGGTGTGGGAGCAGTGGCTGGGCGTTTTGAATTTCGGAGCTGGGCTGTGGCTGTGCCGAGAAGGAACGTCCCCACTGTGCTGTGGCTAGGAAGCTCAGAGCGCCAGTGCTTGTGGGGCTGTGGAAGGGCTGCCTAGGGCAGGTGATGGCCAGCAAGAGCTTTCAGTGCTAGCCCTTTTGGTGTGGGAGCAGTGGCTGGACGTTTTGAATTTCGGAGCTGGGCTGTGGCTGTGCCGAGAAGGAACGTCCCCACTGTGCTGTGGCTAGGAAGCTCAGAGCGCCAGTGCTTGTGGGGCTGTGGAAGGGCTGCCTAGGGCAGGTGATGGCCAGCAAGAGCTTTCAGTGCTAGCCCTTTTGGTGTGGGAGCAGTGGCTGGACGTTTTGAATTTCGGAGCTGGGCTGTGGCTGTGCTGAGAAGGAACGTCCCCACTGTGCTGTGGCTAGGAAGCTCAGAGCGCCAGTGCTTGTGGGGCTGTGGAAGGGCTGCCTAGGGCAGGTGATGGCCAGCAAGAGCTTTCAGTGCTAGCCCCTTTGGTGTGGGAGCAGTGGCTGGACGTTTTGAATTTCGGAGCTGGGCTGTGGCTGTGCTGAGAAGGAACGTCCCCACTGTGCTGTGGCTAGGAAGCTCAGAGCGCCAGTGCTTGTGGGGCTGTGGAAGGGCTGCCTAGGGCAGGTGATGGCCAGCAAGAGCTTTCAGTGCTAGCCCCTTTGGTGTGGGAGCGGTGGCTGGACGTTTCCGATTTCGGAGGTGGGTTGTGGCTGTGCTGAGAAGGAACGTCCCCACTGTGCTGTGGCTAGGAAGCTCAGAGCGCCAGTGCTTGTGGGGCTGTGGAAGGGCTGCCTAGGGCAGGTGATGGCCAGCAAGAGCTTTCAGTGCTAGCCCCTTTGGTGTGGGAGCAGTGGCTGGACGTTTCGAATTTCGGAGCTGGGCTGTGGCTGTGCCGAGAAGGAACGTCCCCACTGTGCTGTGGCTAGGAAGCTCAGAGCGCCAGTGCTTGTGGGGCTGTGGAAGGGCTGCCTAGGGCAGGTGATGGCCAGCAAGAGCTTTCAGTGCTAGCCCCTTTTGTGTGGGAGCAGTGGCTGGACGTTTCCGATTTCGGAGCTGGGCTGTGGCTGTGCCGAAAAGGAACGTCCCCACTGTGCTGTGGCTAGGAAGCTCAGAGCGCCAGTGCTTGTGGGGCTGTGGAAGGGCTGCCTAGGGCAGGTGTTGGCCAGCAAGAGCTTTCAGTGCTAGCCCCTTTGGTGTGGGAGCAGTGGCTGGACGTTTCGAATTTCGGAGCTGGGCTGTGGCTGTGCTGAGAAGGAACGTCCCCACTGTGCTGTGGCTAGGAAGCTCAGAGCGCCAGTGCTTGTGGGGCTGTGGAAGGGCTGCCTAGGGCAGGTGATGGCCAGCAAGAGCTTTCAGTGCTAGCCCCTTTGGTGTGGGAGCAGTGGCTGGGCGTTTTGAATTTCGGAGCTGGGCTGTGGCTGTGCCGAGAAGGAACGTCCCCACTGTGCTGTGGCTAGGAAGCTCAGAGCGCCAGTGCTTGTGGGGCTGTGGAAGGGCTGCCTAGGGCAGGTGATGGCCAGCAAGAGCTTTCAGTGCTAGCCCTTTTGGTGTGGGAGCAGTGGCTGGACGTTTTGAATTTCGGAGCTGGGCTGTGGCTGTGCCGAGAAGGAACGTCCCCACTGTGCTGTGGCTAGGAAGCTCAGAGCGCCAGTGCTTGTGGGGCTGTGGAAGGGCTGCCTAGGGCAGGTGATGGCCAGCAAGAGCTTTCAGTGCTAGCCCCTTTGGTGTGGGAGCAGTGGCTGGACGTTTTGAATTTCGGAGCTGGGCTGTGGCTGTGCTGAGAAGGAACGTCCCCACTGTGCTGTGGCTAGGAAGCTCAGAGCGCCAGTGCTTGTGGGGCTGTGGAAGGGCTGCCTAGGGCAGGTGATGGCCAGCAAGAGATTTCAGTGCTAGCCCCTTTGGTGTGGGAGCAGTGGCTGGACGTTTTGAATTTCGGAGCTGGGCTGTGGCTGTGCCGAGAAGGAACGTCCCCACTGTGCTGTGGCTAGGAAGCTCAGAGCGCCAGTGCTTGTGGGGCTGTGGAAGGGCTGCCTAGGGAAGGTGATGGCCAGCAAGAGCTTTCAGTGCTAGCCCCTTTGGTGTGGGAGCAGTGGCTGGACGTTTCGAATTTCGGAGCTGGGCTGTGGCTGTGCCGAGAAGGAACGTCCCCACTGTGCTGTGGCTAGGAAGCTCAGAGCGCCAGTGCTTGTGGGGCTGTGGAAGGGCTGCCTAGGGCAGGTGATGGCCAGCAAGAGCTTTCAGTGCTAGCCCCTTTGGTGTGGGAGCAGTGGCTGGACGTTTTGAATTTCGGAGCTGGGCTGTGGCTGTGCCGAGAAGGAACGTCCCCACTGTGCTGTGGCTAGGAAGCTCAGAGCGCCAGTGCTTGTGGGGCTGTGGAAGGGCTGCCTAGGGCAGGTGATGGCCAGCAAGAGCTTTCAGTGCTAGCCCTTTTGGTGTGGGAGCAGTGCCTGCACGTTTTGAATTTCGGAGCTGGGCTGTGGCTGTGCCGAGAAGGAACGTTCCCACTGTGCTGTGGCTAGGAAGCTCAGAGCGTCAGTGCTTGTGGGGCTGTGGAAGGGCTGCCTAGGGCAGGTGATGGCCAGCCGGAGCTTTCAGTGCTAGCCCCTTTGGTGTGGGAGCAGTGGCTGGACGTTTCGAATTTCGGAGCTGGGCTGTGGCTGTGCCGAGAAGGAACGTCCCCACTGTGCTGTGGCTAGGAAGCTCAGAGCGCCAGTGCTTGTGGGGCTGTGGAAGGGCTGCCTAGGGCAGGTGATGGCCAGCAAGAGCTTTCAGTGCTAGCCCCTTTGGTGTGGGAGCAGTGGCTGGACGTTTTGAATTTCGGAGCTGGGCTGTGGCTGTGCCGAGAAGGAACGTCCCCACTGTGCTGTGGCTAGGAAGCTCAGAGCGCCAGTGCTTGTGGGGCTGTGGAAGGGCTGCCTAGGGAAGGTGATGGCCAGCAAGAGCTTTCAGTGCTAGCCCCTTTGGTGTGGGAGCAGTGGCTGGACGTTTTGAATTTCGGAGCTGGGCTGTGGCTGTGCTGAGAAGGAACGTCCCCACTGTGCTGTGGCTAGGAAGCTCAGAGCGCCAGTGCTTGTGGGGCTGTGGAAGGGCTGCCTAGGGCAGGTGATGGCCAGCAAGAGCTTTCAGTGCTAGCCCCTTTGGTGTGGGAGCAGTGGCTGGACGTTTTGAATTTCGGAGCTGGGCTGTGGCTGTGCCGAGAAGGAACGTCCCCACTGTGCTGTGGCTAGGAAGCTCAGAGCGCCAGTGCTTGTGGGGCTGTGGAAGGGCTGCCTAGGGAAGGTGATGGCCAGCAAGAGCTTTCAGTGCTAGCCCCTTTGGTGTGGGAGCAGTGGCTGGACGTTTTGAATTTCGGAGCTGGGCTGTGGCTGTGCTGAGAAGGAACGTCCCCACTGTGCTGTGGCTAGGAAGCTCAGAGCGCCAGTGCTTGTGGGGCTGTGGAAGGGCTGCCTAGGGCAGGTGATGGCCAGCAAGAGCTTTCAGTGCTAGCCCCTTTGGTGTGGGAGCAGTGGCTGGACGTTTTGAATTTCGGAGCTGGGCTGTGGCTGTGCTGAGAAGGAACGTCCCCACTGTGCTGTGGCTAGGAAGCTCAGAGCGCCAGTGCTTGTGGGGCTGTGGAAGGGCTGCCTAGGGAAGGTGATGGCCAGCAAGAGCTTTCAGTGCTAGCCCCTTTGGTGTGGGAGCAGTGGCTGGACGTTTTGAATTTCGGAGCTGGGCTGTGGCTGTGCTGAGAAGGAACGTCCCCACTGTGCTGTGGCTAGGAAGCTCAGAGCGCCAGTGCTTGTGGGGCTGTGGAAGGGCTGCCTAGGGCAGGTGATGGCCAGCAAGAGCTTTCAGTGCTAGCCCCTTTGGTGTGGGAGCAGTGGCTGGACGTTTTGAATTTCGGAGCTGGGCTGTGGCTGTGCCGAGAAGGAACGTCCCCACTGTGCTGTGGCTAGGAAGCTCAGAGCGCCAGTGCTTGTGGGGCTGTGGAAGGGCTGCCTAGGGCAGGTGATGGCCAGCAAGAGCTTTCAGTGCTAGCCCCTTTGGTGTGGGAGCAGTGGCTGGACGTTTTGAATTTCGGAGCTGGGCTGTGGCTGTGCCGAGAAGGAACGTCCCCACTGTGCTGTGGCTAGGAAGCTCAGAGCGCCAGTGCTTGTGGGGCTGTGGAAGGGCTGCCTAGGGAAGGTGATGGCCAGCAAGAGCTTTCAGTGCTAGCCCCTTTGGTGTGGGAGCAGTGGCTGGACGTTTTGAATTTCGGAGCTGGGCTGTGGCTGTGCCGAGAAGGAACGTCCCCACTGTGCTGTGGCTAGGAAGCTCAGAGCGCCAGTGCTTGTGGGGCTGTGGAAGGGCTGCCTAGGGCAGGTGATGGCCAGCAAGAGCTTTCAGTGCTAGCCCCTTTGGTGTGGGAGCAGTGGCTGGACGTTTTGAATTTCGGAGCTGGGCTGTGGCTGTGCCGAGAAGGAACGTCCCCACTGTGCTGTGGCTAGGAAGCTCAGAGCGCCAGTGCTTGTGGGGCTGTGGAAGGGCTGCCTAGGGCAGGTGATGGCCAGCAAGAGCTTTCAGTGCTAGCCCCTTTGGTGTGGGAGCAGTGGCTGGACGTTTTGAATTTCGGAGCTGGGCTGTGGCTGTGCCGAGAAGGAACGTCCCCACTGTGCTGTGGCTAGGAAGCTCAGAGCGCCAGTGCTTGTGGGGCTGTGGAAGGGCTGCCTAGGGCAGGTGATGGCCAGCAAGAGCTTTCAGTGCTAGCCCCTTTGGTGTGGGAGCAGTGGCTGGACGTTTTGAATTTCGGAGCTGGGCTGTGGCTGTGCCGAGAAGGAACGTCCCCACTGTGCTGTGGCTAGGAAGCTCAGAGCGCCAGTGCTTGTGGGGCTGTGGAAGGGCTGCCTAGGGCAGGTGATGGCCAGCAAGAGCTTTCAGTGCTAGCCCCTTTGGTGTGGGAGCAGTGGCTGGACGTTTTGAATTTCGGAGCTGGGCTGTGGCTGTGCCGAGAAGGAACGTCCCCACTGTGCTGTGGCTAGGAAGCTCAGAGCGCCAGTGCTTGTGGGGCTGTGGAAGGGCTGCCTAGGGCAGGTGATGGCCAGCAAGAGCTTTCAGTGCTAGCCCCTTTGGTGTGGGAGCAGTGGCTGGACGTTTTGAATTTCGGAGCTGGGCTGTGGCTGTGCCGAGAAGGAACGTCCCCACTGTGCTGTGGCTAGGAAGCTCAGAGCGCCAGTGCTTGTGGGGCTGTGGAAGGGCTGCCTAGGGCAGGTGATGGCCAGCAAGAGCTTTCAGTGCTAGCCCCTTTGGTGTGGGAGCAGTGGCTGGACGTTTTGAATTTCGGAGCTGGGCTGTGGCTGTGCCGAGAAGGAACGTCCCCACTGTGCTGTGGCTAGGAAGCTCAGAGCGCCAGTGCTTGTGGGGCTGTGGAAGGGCTGCCTAGGGAAGGTGATGGCCAGCAAGAGCTTTCAGTGCTAGCCCCTTTGGTGTGGGAGCAGTGGCTGGACGTTTTGAATTTCGGAGCTGGGCTGTGGCTGTGCTGAGAAGGAACGTCCCCACTGTGCTGTGGCTAGGAAGCTCAGAGCGCCAGTGCTTGTGGGGCTGTGGAAGGGCTGCCTAGGGCAGGTGATGGCCAGCAAGAGCTTTCAGTGCTAGCCCCTTTGGTGTGGGAGCAGTGGCTGGACGTTTTGAATTTCGGAGCTGGGCTGTGGCTGTGCCGAGAAGGAACGTCCCCACTGTGCTGTGGCTAGGAAGCTCAGAGCGCCAGTGCTTGTGGGGCTGTGGAAGGGCTGCCTAGGGAAGGTGATGGCCAGCAAGAGCTTTCAGTGCTAGCCCCTTTGGTGTGGGAGCAGTGGCTGGACGTTTTGAATTTCGGAGCTGGGCTGTGGCTGTGCTGAGAAGGAACGTCCCCACTGTGCTGTGGCTAGGAAGCTCAGAGCGCCAGTGCTTGTGGGGCTGTGGAAGGGCTGCCTAGGGCAGGTGATGGCCAGCAAGAGCTTTCAGTGCTAGCCCCTTTGGTGTGGGAGCAGTGGCTGGACGTTTTGAATTTCGGAGCTGGGCTGTGGCTGTGCTGAGAAGGAACGTCCCCACTGTGCTGTGGCTAGGAAGCTCAGAGCGCCAGTGCTTGTGGGGCTGTGGAAGGGCTGCCTAGGGAAGGTGATGGCCAGCAAGAGCTTTCAGTGCTAGCCCCTTTGGTGTGGGAGCAGTGGCTGGACGTTTTGAATTTCGGAGCTGGGCTGTGGCTGTGCTGAGAAGGAACGTCCCCACTGTGCTGTGGCTAGGAAGCTCAGAGCGCCAGTGCTTGTGGGGCTGTGGAAGGGCTGCCTAGGGCAGGTGATGGCCAGCAAGAGCTTTCAGTGCTAGCCCCTTTGGTGTGGGAGCAGTGGCTGGACGTTTTGAATTTCGGAGCTGGGCTGTGGCTGTGCCGAGAAGGAACGTCCCCACTGTGCTGTGGCTAGGAAGCTCAGAGCGCCAGTGCTTGTGGGGCTGTGGAAGGGCTGCCTAGGGAAGGTGATGGCCAGCAAGAGCTTTCAGTGCTAGCCCCTTTGGTGTGGGAGCAGTGGCTGGACGTTTTGAATTTCGGAGCTGGGCTGTGGCTGTGCTGAGAAGGAACGTCCCCACTGTGCTGTGGCTAGGAAGCTCAGAGCGCCAGTGCTTGTGGGGCTGTGGAAGGGCTGCCTAGGGCAGGTGATGGCCAGCAAGAGCTTTCAGTGCTAGCCCCTTTGGTGTGGGAGCAGTGGCTGGACGTTTTGAATTTCGGAGCTGGGCTGTGGCTGTGCTGAGAAGGAACGTCCCCACTGTGCTGTGGCTAGGAAGCTCAGAGCGCCAGTGCTTGTGGGGCTGTGGAAGGGCTGCCTAGGGCAGGTGATGGCCAGCAAGAGCTTTCAGTGCTAGCCCCTTTGGTGTGGGAGCAGTGGCTGGACGTTTTGAATTTCGGAGCTGGGCTGTGGCTGTGCCGAGAAGGAACGTCCCCACTGTGCTGTGGCTAGGAAGCTCAGAGCGCCAGTGCTTGTGGGGCTGTGGAAGGGCTGCCTAGGGCAGGTGATGGCCAGCAGGAGCTTTCAGTGCTAGCCCCTTTGGTGTGGGAGCAGTGGCTGGACGTTTCGAATTTCGGAGCTGGGTTGTGGCTGTGCTGAGAAGGAACGTCCCCACTGTGCTGTGGCTAGGAAGCTCAGAGCGCCAGTGCTTGTGGGGCTGTGGAAGGGCTGCCTAGGGAAGGTGATGGCCAGCAAGAGCTTTCAGTGCTAGCCCCTTTGGTGTGGGAGCAGTGGCTGGACGTTTTGAATTTCGGAGCTGGGCTGTGGCTGTGCCGAGAAGGAACGTCCCCACTGTGCTGTGGCTAGGAAGCTCAGAGCGCCAGTGCTTGTGGGGCTGTGGAAGGGCTGCCTAGGGCAGGTGATGGCCAGCAAGAGCTTTCAGTGCTAGCCCCTTTGGTGTGGGAGCAGTGGCTGGACGTTTTGAATTTCGGAGCTGGGCTG
>NW_027472372.1:0-32732 GCF_965638725.1 Aptenodytes patagonicus | reverse complement strand
CCAGAGCGGCAGTGCTTGTGGGGCTTGTGGAAGGGCTGCCTAGGGAAGGTGGATGGCCAGCAAGAGCTTTTTGGTGCTGGCCCCTTGCGTGTGGGAGCAGTGGCTGGACGTGTTGAATTTGGGAGCTGGGCTCTGGCTGTGCTGAGAGGGGAACGTCCGCACAGTGATGTGGCTAGGAAGCTCAGAGCGGCAGGGTTTCTGGTTCTATGGAAGGGCTGCCTAGGGAAGGTGATGGCCAGCAAGAGCTTTCGGTGCTGGCCCCTTGCGTGTGGGAGCAGTGGCTGGACGTGTTGAATTTGGGAGCTGGGCTCTGGCTGTGCTGAGAGGGAACGTCCGCACAGTGATGTGGCTAGGAAGCTCAGAGCGGCAGTGCTTGTGGGGCTGTGGAAGGGCTGCCTAGGGAAGGTGATGGCCAGCAAGAGCTTTCGGTGCTGGCCCCTTGCGTGTGGGAGCAGTGGCTGGACGTGTTGAATTTGGGGAGCTGGGCTCTGGCTGTGCTGAGAGGGAACGTCCGCACAGTGATGTGGCTAGGAAGCTCAGAGCGCCAGGGTTTTCTGGTTCTATGGAAGGGCTGCCTAGGGAAGGTGATGGCCAGCAAGAGCTTTCGGTGCTGGCCCCTTGCGTGTGGGAGCAGTGGCTGGACGTGTTGAATTTGGGAGCTGGGCTCTGGCTGTGCTGAGAGGGAACGTCCGCACAGTGATGTGGCTAGGAAGCTCAGAGCGCCAGGGTTTCTGGTTCTATGGAAGGGCTGCCTAGGGAAGGTGATGGCCAGCAAGAGCTTTCGGTGCTGGCCCCTTGCGTGTGGGAGCAGTGGCTGGACGTGTTGAATTTGGGAGCTGGGCTCTGGCTGTGCTGAGAGGGAACGTCCGCACAGTGATGCGGCTAGGAAGCTCAGAGCGGCAGGGTTTCTGGTTCTATGGAAGGGCTGCCTAGGGAAGGTGATGGCCAGCAAGAGCTTTCGGTGCTGGCCCCTTGCGTGTGGGAGCAGTGGCTGGACGTGTTGAATTTGGGAGCTGGGCTCTGGCTGTGCTGAGAGGGAACGTCCGCACAGTGATGTGGCTAGGAAGCTCAGAGCGGCAGGGTTTCTGGTTCTATGGAAGGGCTGCCTAGGGAAGGTGATGGCCAGCAAGAGCTTTCGGTGCTGGCCCCTTGCGTGTGGGAGCAGTGGCTGGGACGTGTTGAATTGGGAGCTTGGCTCTGGCTGTGCTGAGAGGGAACGTCCGCACAGTGATGTGGCTAGGAAGCTCAGAGCGCCAGGGTTTCTGGTTCTATGGAAGGGCTGCCTAGGGAAGGTGATGGCCAGCAAGAGCTTTCGGTGCTGGCCCCTTGCGTGTGGGAGCAGTGGCTGGACGTGTTGAATTTGGGAGCTGGGCTCTGGCTGTGCTGAGAGGGAACGTCCGCACAGTGATGTGGCTAGGAAGCTCAGAGCGCCAGGGTTTCTGGTTCTATGGAAGGGCTGCCTAGGGAAGGTGATGGCCAGCAAGAGCTTTCGGTGCTGGCCCCTTGCGTGTGGGAGCAGTGGCTGGACGTGTTGAATTTGGGAGCTGGGCTCTGGCTGTGCTGAGAGGGAACGTCCGCACAGTGATGTGGCTAGGAAGCTCAGAGCGGCAGGGTTTCTGGTTCTATGGAAGGGCTGCCTAGGGAAGGTGATGGCCAGCAAGAGCTTTCGGTGCTGGCCCCTTGCGTGTGGGAGCAGTGGCTGGACGTGTAGAATTTGGGAGCTGGGCTCTGGCTGTGCTGAGAGGGAACGTCCGCACAGTGATGCTGGCTAGGAAGCTCAGAGCGCCAGGGTTTCTGGTTCTATGGAAGGGCTGCCTAGGGAAGGTGATGGCCAGCAAGAGCTTTCGGTGCTGGCCCCTTGCGTGTGGGAGCAGTGGCTGGACGTGTTGAATTTGGGAGCTGGGCTCTGGCTGTGCTGAGAGGGAACGTCCGCACAGTGATGTGGCTAGGAAGCTCAGAGCGCCAGGGTTTCTGGTTCTATGGAAGGGCTGCCTAGGGAAGGTGATGGCCAGCAAGAGCTTTCGGTGCTGGCCCCTTGCGTGTGGGAGCAGTGGCTGGACGTGTTGAATTTGGGAGCTGGGCTCTGGCTGTGCTGAGAGGGAACGTCCGCACAGTGATGTGGCTAGGAAGCTCAGAGCGGCAGGGTTTGTGGGGGGGCTGTGGAAGGGCTGCCTAGGGAAGGTGATGGCCAGCAAGAGCTTTCAGTGCTGGCCCCTTGCGTGTGGGAGCAGTGGCTGGACGTGTTGAATTTGGGAGCTGGGCTCTGGCTGTGCTGAGAGGGAACGTCCGCACAGTGATGTGGCTAGGAAGCTCAGAGCGGCAGGGTTTCTGGTTCTATGGAAGGGCTGCCTAGGGAAGGTGATGGCCAGCAAGAGCTTTCGGTGCTGGCCCCTTGCATGTGGGAGCAGTGGCTGGACGTGTTGAATTTGGGAGCTGGGCTCTGGCTGTGCTGAGAGGGAACGTCCGCACAGTGATGTGGCTAGGAAGCTCAGAGCGCCAGGGTTTCTGGTTCTATGGAAGGGCTGCCTAGGGAAGGTGATGGCCAGCAAGGGCTTTCGGTGCTGGCCCCTTGCGTGTGGGAGCAGTGGCTGGACGTGTTGAATTTGGGAGCTGGGCTCTGGCTGTGCTGAGAGGGAACGTCCGCACAGTGATGTGGCTAGGAAGCTCAGAGCGGCAGTGCTTGTGGGGCTGTGGAAGGGCTGCCTAGGGAAGGTGATGGCCAGCAAGAGCTTTCAGTGCTGGCCCCTTGCGTGTGGGAGCAGTGGCTGGACGTGTTGAATTTGGGAGCTGGGCTCTGGCTGTGCTGAGAGGGAACGTCCGCACAGTGATGTGGCTAGGAAGCTCAGAGCGGCAGGGTTTCTGGTTCTATGGAAGGGCTGCCTAGGGAAGGTGATGGCCAGCAAGAGCTTTCGGTGCTGGCCCCTTGCGTGTGGGAGCAGTGGCTGGACGTGTTGAATTTGGGAGCTGGGCTCTGGCTGTGCTGAGAGGGAACGTCCGCACAGTGATGTGGCTAGGAAGCTCAGAGCGGCAGTGCTTGTGGGGCTGTGGAAGGGCTGCCTAGGGAAGGTGATGGCCAGCAAGAGCTTTCAGTGCTGGCCCCTTGCGTGTGGGAGCAGTGGCTGGACGTGTTGAATTTGGGAGCTGGGCTCTGGCTGTGCTGAGAGGGAACGTCCGCACAGTGATGTGGCTAGGAAGCTCAGAGCGGCAGGGTTTCTGGTTCTATGGAAGGGCTGCCTAGGGAAGGTGATGGCCAGCAAGAGCTTTCGGTGCTGGCCCCTTGTGTGTGGGAGCAGTGGCTGGACGTGTTGAATTTGGGAGCTGGGCTCTGGCTGTGCTGAGAGGGAACGTCCGCACAGTGATGTGGCTAGGAAGCTCAGAGCGGCAGGGTTTCTGGTTCTATGGAAGGGCTGCCTAGGGAAGGTGATGGCTAGCAAGAGCTTTCGGTGCTGGCCCCTTGCGTGTGGGAGCAGTGGCTGGACGTGTTGAATTTGGGAGCTGGGCTCTGGCTGTGCTGAGAGGGAACGTCCGCACAGTGATGTGGCTAGGAAGCTCAGAGCGCCAGGGTTTCTGGTTCTATGGAAGGGCTGCCTAGGGAAGGTGATGGCCAGCAAGGGCTTTCGGTGCTGGCCCCTTGCGTGTGGGAGCAGTGGCTGGACGTGTTGAATTTGGGAGCTGGGCTCTGGCTGTGCTGAGAGGGAACGTCCGCACAGTGATGTGGCTAGGAAGCTCAGAGCGGCAGTGCTTGTGGGGCTGTGGAAGGGCTGCCTAGGGAAGGTGATGGCCAGCAAGAGCTTTCAGTGCTGGCCCCTTGCGTGTGGGAGCAGTGGCTGGACGTGTTGAATTTGGGAGCTGGGCTCTGGCTGTGCTGAGAGGGAACGTCCGCACAGCGATGTGGCTAGGAAGCTCAGAGCGGCAGGGGTTTCTGGTTCTATGGAAGGGCTGCCTAGGGAAGGTGATGGCCAGCAAGAGCTTTCGGTGCTGGCCCCTTGTGTGTGGGAGCAGTGGCTGGACGTGTTGAATTTGGGAGCTGGCCTCTGGCTGTGCTGAGAGGGAACGTCCGCACAGTGATGTGGCTAGGAAGCTCAGAGCGGCAGTGCTTGTGGGGCTGTGGAAGGGCTGCCTAGGGAAGGTGATGGCCAGCAAGAGCTTTCGGTGCTGGCCCCTTGCGTGTGGGAGCAGTGGCTGGACGTGTTGAATTTGGGAGCTGGGCTCTGGCTGTGCTGAGAGGGAACGTCCGCACAGTGATGTGGCTAGGAAGCTCAGAGCGGCAGGGTTTCTGGTTCTATGGAAGGGCTGCCTAGGGAAGGTGATGGCCAGCAAGAGCTTTCGGTGCTGGCCCCTTGCGTGTGGGAGCAGTGGCTGGACGTGTTGAATTTGGGAGCTGGGCTCTGGCTGTGCTGAGAGGGAACGTCCGCACAGTGATGTGGCTAGGAAGCTCAGAGCGGCAGGGTTTCTGGTTCTATGGAAGGGCTGCCTAGGGAAGGTGATGGCCAGCAAGAGCTTTCGGTGCTGGCCCCTTGCGTGTGGGAGCAGTGGCTGGACGTGTTGAATTTGGGAGCTGGGCTCTGGCTGTGCTGAGAGGGAACGTCCGCACAGTGATGTGGCTAGGAAGCTCAGAGCGGCAGGGTTTCTGGTTCTATGGAAGGGCTGCCTAGGGAAGGTGATGGCCAGCAAGAGCTTTCGGTGCTGGCCCCTTGCGTGTGGGAGCAGTGGCTGGACGTGTTGAATTTGGGAGCTGGGCTCTGGCTGTGCTGAGAGGGAACGTCCGCACAGTGATGTGGCTAGGAAGCTCAGAGCGGCAGGGTTTCTGGTTCTATGGAAGGGCTGCCTAGGGAAGGTGATGGCCAGCAAGAGCTTTCGGTGCTGGCCCCTTGTGTGTGGGAGCAGTGGCTGGACGTGTTGAATTTGGGAGCTGGGCTCTGGCTGTGCTGAGAGGGAACGTCCGCACAGTGATGTGGCTAGGAAGCTCAGAGCGGCAGGGTTTCTGGTTCTATGGAAGGGCTGCCTAGGGAAGGTGATGGCCAGCAAGAGCTTTCGGTGCTGGCCCCTTGCGTGTGGGAGCAGTGGCTGGACGTGTAGAATTTGGGAGCTGGGCTCTGGCTGTGCTGAGAGGGAACGTCCGCACAGTGATGTGGCTAGGAAGCTCAGAGCGCCAGGGTTTCTGGTTCTATGGAAGGGCTGCCTAGGGAAGGTGATGGCCAGCAAGAGCTTTCGGTGCTGGCCCCTTGCGTGTGGGAGCAGTGGCTGGACGTGTTGAATTTGGGAGCTGGGCTCTGGCTGTGCTGAGAGGGAACGTCCGCACAGTGATGCGGCTAGGAAGCTCAGAGCAGCAGGGTTTCTGGTTCTATGGAAGGGCTGCCTAGGGAAGGTGATGGCCAGCAAGAGCTTTCGGTGCTGGCCCCTTGCGTGTGGGAGCAGTGGCTGGACGTGTTGAATTTGGGAGCTGGGCTCTGGCTGTGCTGAGAGGGAACGTCCGCACAGCGATGTGGCTAGGAAGCTCAGAGCGCCAGGGTTTCTGGTTCTATGGAAGGGCTGCCTAGGGAAGGTGATGGCCAGCAAGAGCTTTCGGTGCTGGCCCCTTGCGTGTGGGAGCAGTGGCTGGACGTGTTGAATTTGGGAGCTGGGCTCTGGCTGTGCTGAGAGGGAACGTCCGCACAGTGATGTGGCTAGGAAGCTCAGAGCGGCAGTGCTTGTGGGGCTGTGGAAGGGCTGCCTAGGGAAGGTGATGGCCAGCAAGAGCTTTCGGTGCTGGCCCCTTGCGTGTGGGAGCAGTGGCTGGACGTGTTGAATTTGGGAGCTGGGCTCTGGCTGTGCTGAGAGGGAACGTCCGCACAGTGATGTGGCTAGGAAGCTCAGAGCGGCAGGGTTTCTGGTTCTATGGAAGGGCTGCCTAGGGAAGGTGATGGCCAGCAAGAGCTTTCGGTGCTGGCCCCTTGCGTGTGGGAGCAGTGGCTGGACGTGTAGAATTTGGGAGCTGGGCTCTGGCTGTGCTGAGAGGGAACGTCCGCACAGTGATGTGGCTAGGAAGCTCAGAGCGCCAGGGTTTCTGGTTCTATGGAAGGGCTGCCTAGGGAAGGTGATGGCCAGCAAGAGCTTTCGGTGCTGGCCCCTTGCGTGTGGGAGCAGTGGCTGGACGTGTTGAATTTGGGAGCTGGGCTCTGGCTGTGCTGAGAGGGAACGTCCGCACAGTGATGCGGCTAGGAAGCTCAGAGCAGCAGGGTTTCTGGTTCTATGGAAGGGCTGCCTAGGGAAGGTGATGGCCAGCAAGAGCTTTCGGTGCTGGCCCCTTGCGTGTGGGAGCAGTGGCTGGACGTGTTGAATTTGGGAGCTGGGCTCTGGCTGTGCTGAGAGGGAACGTCCGCACAGCGATGTGGCTAGGAAGCTCAGAGCGCCAGGGTTTCTGGTTCTATGGAAGGGCTGCCTAGGGAAGGTGATGGCCAGCAAGGGCTTTCGGTGCTGGCCCCTTGCGTGTGGGAGCAGTGGCTGGACGTGTTGAATTTGGGAGCTGGGCTCTGGCTGTGCTGAGAGGGAACGTCCGCACAGTGATGTGGCTAGGAAGCTCAGAGCGGCAGTGCTTGTGGGGCTGTGGAAGGGCTGCCTAGGGAAGGTGATGGCCAGCAAGAGCTTTCAGTGCTGGCCCCTTGCGTGTGGGAGCAGTGGCTGGACGTGTTGAATTTGGGAGCTGGGCTCTGGCTGTGCTGAGAGGGAACGTCCGCACAGTGATGTGGCTAGGAAGCTCAGAGCGGCAGGGTTTCTGGTTCTATGGAAGGGCTGCCTAGGGAAGGTGATGGCCAGCAAGAGCTTTCGGTGCTGGCCCCTTGCGTGTGGGAGCAGTGGCTGGACGTGTTGAATTTGGGAGCTGGGCTCTGGCTGTGCTGAGAGGGAACGTCCGCACAGTGATGTGGCTAGGAAGCTCAGAGCGGCAGTGCTTGTGGGGCTGTGGAAGGGCTGCCTAGGGAAGGTGATGGCCAGCAAGAGCTTTCAGTGCTGGCCCCTTGCGTGTGGGAGCAGTGGCTGGACGTGTTGAATTTGGGAGCTGGGCTCTGGCTGTGCTGAGAGGGAACGTCCGCACAGTGATGTGGCTAGGAAGCTCAGAGCGGCAGGGTTTCTGGTTCTATGGAAGGGCTGCCTAGGGAAGGTGATGGCCAGCAAGAGCTTTCGGTGCTGGCCCCTTGTGTGTGGGAGCAGTGGCTGGACGTGTTGAATTTGGGAGCTGGGCTCTGGCTGTGCTGAGAGGGAACGTCCGCACAGTGATGTGGCTAGGAAGCTCAGAGCGGCAGGGTTTCTGGTTCTATGGAAGGGCTGCCTAGGGAAGGTGATGGCTAGCAAGAGCTTTCGGTGCTGGCCCCTTGCGTGTGGGAGCAGTGGCTGGACGTGTTGAATTTGGGAGCTGGGCTCTGGCTGTGCTGAGAGGGAACGTCCGCACAGTGATGTGGCTAGGAAGCTCAGAGCGCCAGGGTTTCTGGTTCTATGGAAGGGCTGCCTAGGGAAGGTGATGGCCAGCAAGGGCTTTCGGTGCTGGCCCCTTGCGTGTGGGAGCAGTGGCTGGACGTGTTGAATTTGGGAGCTGGGCTCTGGCTGTGCTGAGAGGGAACGTCCGCACAGTGATGTGGCTAGGAAGCTCAGAGCGGCAGTGCTTGTGGGGCTGTGGAAGGGCTGCCTAGGGAAGGTGATGGCCAGCAAGAGCTTTCAGTGCTGGCCCCTTGCGTGTGGGAGCAGTGGCTGGACGTGTTGAATTTGGGAGCTGGGCTCTGGCTGTGCTGAGAGGGAACGTCCGCACAGCGATGTGGCTAGGAAGCTCAGAGCGGCAGGGTTTCTGGTTCTATGGAAGGGCTGCCTAGGGAAGGTGATGGCCAGCAAGAGCTTTCGGTGCTGGCCCCTTGTGTGTGGGAGCAGTGGCTGGACGTGTTGAATTTGGGAGCTGGGCTCTGGCTGTGCTGAGAGGGAACGTCCGCACAGTGATGTGGCTAGGAAGCTCAGAGCGGCAGTGCTTGTGGGGCTGTGGAAGGGCTGCCTAGGGAAGGTGATGGCCAGCAAGAGCTTTCGGTGCTGGCCCCTTGCGTGTGGGAGCAGTGGCTGGACGTGTTGAATTTGGGAGCTGGGCTCTGGCTGTGCTGAGAGGGAACGTCCGCACAGTGATGTGGCTAGGAAGCTCAGAGCGGCAGGGTTTCTGGTTCTATGGAAGGGCTGCCTAGGGAAGGTGATGGCCAGCAAGAGCTTTCGGTGCTGGCCCCTTGCGTGTGGGAGCAGTGGCTGGACGTGTTGAATTTGGGAGCTGGGCTCTGGCTGTGCTGAGAGGGAACGTCCGCACAGTGATGTGGCTAGGAAGCTCAGAGCGGCAGGGTTTCTGGTTCTATGGAAGGGCTGCCTAGGGAAGGTGATGGCCAGCAAGAGCTTTCGGTGCTGGCCCCTTGCGTGTGGGAGCAGTGGCTGGACGTGTAGAATTTGGGAGCTGGGCTCTGGCTGTGCTGAGAGGGAACGTCCGCACAGTGATGTGGCTAGGAAGCTCAGAGCGCCAGGGTTTCTGGTTCTATGGAAGGGCTGCCTAGGGAAGGTGATGGCCAGCAAGAGCTTTCGGTGCTGGCCCCTTGCGTGTGGGAGCAGTGGCTGGACGTGTAGAATTTGGGAGCTGGGCTCTGGCTGTGCTGAGAGGGAACGTCCGCACAGTGATGTGGCTAGGAAGCTCAGAGCGCCAGGGTTTCTGGTTCTATGGAAGGGCTGCCTAGGGAAGGTGATGGCCAGCAAGAGCTTTCGGTGCTGGCCCCTTGCGTGTGGGAGCAGTGGCTGGACGTGTTGAATTTGGGAGCTGGGCTCTGGCTGTGCTGAGAGGGAACGTCCGCACAGTGATGCGGCTAGGAAGCTCAGAGCAGCAGGGTTTCTGGTTCTATGGAAGGGCTGCCTAGGGAAGGTGATGGCCAGCAAGAGCTTTCGGTGCTGGCCCCTTGCGTGTGGGAGCAGTGGCTGGACGTGTTGAATTTGGGAGCTGGGCTCTGGCTGTGCTGAGAGGGAACGTCCGCACAGCGATGTGGCTAGGAAGCTCAGAGCGCCAGGGTTTCTGGTTCTATGGAAGGGCTGCCTAGGGAAGGTGATGGCCAGCAAGGGCTTTCGGTGCTGGCCCCTTGCGTGTGGGAGCAGTGGCTGGACGTGTTGAATTTGGGAGCTGGGCTCTGGCTGTGCTGAGAGGGAACGTCCGCACAGTGATGTGGCTAGGAAGCTCAGAGCGGCAGTGCTTGTGGGGCTGTGGAAGGGCTGCCTAGGGAAGGTGATGGCCAGCAAGAGCTTTCAGTGCTGGCCCCTTGCGTGTGGGAGCAGTGGCTGGACGTGTTGAATTTGGGAGCTGGGCTCTGGCTGTGCTGAGAGGGAACGTCCGCACAGTGATGTGGCTAGGAAGCTCAGAGCGGCAGGGTTTCTGGTTCTATGGAAGGGCTGCCTAGGGAAGGTGATGGCCAGCAAGAGCTTTCGGTGCTGGCCCCTTGCGTGTGGGAGCAGTGGCTGGACGTGTTGAATTTGGGAGCTGGGCTCTGGCTGTGCTGAGAGGGAACGTCCGCACAGTGATGTGGCTAGGAAGCTCAGAGCGGCAGTGCTTGTGGGGCTGTGGAAGGGCTGCCTAGGGAAGGTGATGGCCAGCAAGAGCTTTCAGTGCTGGCCCCTTGCGTGTGGGAGCAGTGGCTGGACGTGTTGAATTTGGGAGCTGGGCTCTGGCTGTGCTGAGAGGGAACGTCCGCACAGTGATGTGGCTAGGAAGCTCAGAGCGGCAGGGTTTCTGGTTCTATGGAAGGGCTGCCTAGGGAAGGTGATGGCCAGCAAGAGCTTTCGGTGCTGGCCCCTTGTGTGTGGGAGCAGTGGCTGGACGTGTTGAATTTGGGAGCTGGGCTCTGGCTGTGCTGAGAGGGAACGTCCGCACAGTGATGTGGCTAGGAAGCTCAGAGCGGCAGGGTTTCTGGTTCTATGGAAGGGCTGCCTAGGGAAGGTGATGGCTAGCAAGAGCTTTCGGTGCTGGCCCCTTGCGTGTGGGAGCAGTGGCTGGACGTGTTGAATTTGGGAGCTGGGCTCTGGCTGTGCTGAGAGGGAACGTCCGCACAGTGATGTGGCTAGGAAGCTCAGAGCGCCAGGGTTTCTGGTTCTATGGAAGGGCTGCCTAGGGAAGGTGATGGCCAGCAAGGGCTTTCGGTGCTGGCCCCTTGCGTGTGGGAGCAGTGGCTGGACGTGTTGAATTTGGGAGCTGGGCTCTGGCTGTGCTGAGAGGGAACGTCCGCACAGTGATGTGGCTAGGAAGCTCAGAGCGGCAGTGCTTGTGGGGCTGTGGAAGGGCTGCCTAGGGAAGGTGATGGCCAGCAAGAGCTTTCAGTGCTGGCCCCTTGCGTGTGGGAGCAGTGGCTGGACGTGTTGAATTTGGGAGCTGGGCTCTGGCTGTGCTGAGAGGGAACGTCCGCACAGCGATGTGGCTAGGAAGCTCAGAGCGGCAGGGTTTCTGGTTCTATGGAAGGGCTGCCTAGGGAAGGTGATGGCCAGCAAGAGCTTTCGGTGCTGGCCCCTTGTGTGTGGGAGCAGTGGCTGGACGTGTTGAATTTGGGAGCTGGGCTCTGGCTGTGCTGAGAGGGAACGTCCGCACAGTGATGTGGCTAGGAAGCTCAGAGCGGCAGTGCTTGTGGGGCTGTGGAAGGGCTGCCTAGGGAAGGTGATGGCCAGCAAGAGCTTTCGGTGCTGGCCCCTTGCGTGTGGGAGCAGTGGCTGGACGTGTTGAATTTGGGAGCTGGGCTCTGGCTGTGCTGAGAGGGAACGTCCGCACAGTGATGTGGCTAGGAAGCTCAGAGCGGCAGGGTTTCTGGTTCTATGGAAGGGCTGCCTAGGGAAGGTGATGGCCAGCAAGAGCTTTCGGTGCTGGCCCCTTGCGTGTGGGAGCAGTGGCTGGACGTGTTGAATTTGGGAGCTGGGCTCTGGCTGTGCTGAGAGGGAACGTCCGCACAGTGATGTGGCTAGGAAGCTCAGAGCGGCAGGGTTTCTGGTTCTATGGAAGGGCTGCCTAGGGAAGGTGATGGCCAGCAAGAGCTTTCGGTGCTGGCCCCTTGCGTGTGGGAGCAGTGGCTGGACGTGTAGAATTTGGGAGCTGGGCTCTGGCTGTGCTGAGAGGGAACGTCCGCACAGTGATGTGGCTAGGAAGCTCAGAGCGCCAGGGTTTCTGGTTCTATGGAAGGGCTGCCTAGGGAAGGTGATGGCCAGCAAGAGCTTTCGGTGCTGGCCCCTTGCGTGTGGGAGCAGTGGCTGGACGTGTTGAATTTGGGAGCTGGGCTCTGGCTGTGCTGAGAGGGAACGTCCGCACAGTGATGTGGCTAGGAAGCTCAGAGCGGCAGGGTTTCTGGTTCTATGGAAGGGCTGCCTAGGGAAGGTGATGGCCAGCAAGAGCTTTCGGTGCTGGCCCCTTGTGTGTGGGAGCAGTGGCTGGACGTGTTGAATTTGGGAGCTGGGCTCTGGCTGTGCTGAGAGGGAACGTCCGCACAGTGATGTGGCTAGGAAGCTCAGAGCGGCAGGGTTTCTGGTTCTATGGAAGGGCTGCCTAGGGAAGGTGATGGCCAGCAAGAGCTTTCGGTGCTGGCCCCTTGCGTGTGGGAGCAGTGGCTGGACGTGTAGAATTTGGGAGCTGGGCTCTGGCTGTGCTGAGAGGGAACGTCCGCACAGTGATGTGGCTAGGAAGCTCAGAGCGCCAGGGTTTCTGGTTCTATGGAAGGGCTGCCTAGGGAAGGTGATGGCCAGCAAGAGCTTTCGGTGCTGGCCCCTTGCGTGTGGGAGCAGTGGCTGGACGTGTTGAATTTGGGAGCTGGGCTCTGGCTGTGCTGAGAGGGAACGTCCGCACAGTGATGCGGCTAGGAAGCTCAGAGCAGCAGGGTTTCTGGTTCTATGGAAGGGCTGCCTAGGGAAGGTGATGGCCAGCAAGAGCTTTCGGTGCTGGCCCCTTGCGTGTGGGAGCAGTGGCTGGACGTGTTGAATTTGGGAGCTGGGCTCTGGCTGTGCTGAGAGGGAACGTCCGCACAGCGATGTGGCTAGGAAGCTCAGAGCGCCAGGGTTTCTGGTTCTATGGAAGGGCTGCCTAGGGAAGGTGATGGCCAGCAAGAGCTTTCGGTGCTGGCCCCTTGCGTGTGGGAGCAGTGGCTGGACGTGTTGAATTTGGGAGCTGGGCTCTGGCTGTGCTGAGAGGGAACGTCCGCACAGTGATGTGGCTAGGAAGCTCAGAGCGGCAGTGCTTGTGGGGCTGTGGAAGGGCTGCCTAGGGAAGGTGATGGCCAGCAAGAGCTTTCGGTGCTGGCCCCTTGCGTGTGGGAGCAGTGGCTGGACGTGTTGAATTTGGGAGCTGGGCTCTGGCTGTGCTGAGAGGGAACGTCCGCACAGTGATGTGGCTAGGAAGCTCAGAGCGGCAGGGTTTCTGGTTCTATGGAAGGGCTGCCTAGGGAAGGTGATGGCCAGCAAGAGCTTTCGGTGCTGGCCCCTTGCGTGTGGGAGCAGTGGCTGGACGTGTAGAATTTGGGAGCTGGGCTCTGGCTGTGCTGAGAGGGAACGTCCGCACAGTGATGTGGCTAGGAAGCTCAGAGCGCCAGGGTTTCTGGTTCTATGGAAGGGCTGCCTAGGGAAGGTGATGGCCAGCAAGAGCTTTCGGTGCTGGCCCCTTGCGTGTGGGAGCAGTGGCTGGACGTGTTGAATTTGGGAGCTGGGCTCTGGCTGTGCTGAGAGGGAACGTCCGCACAGTGATGCGGCTAGGAAGCTCAGAGCAGCAGGGTTTCTGGTTCTATGGAAGGGCTGCCTAGGGAAGGTGATGGCCAGCAAGAGCTTTCGGTGCTGGCCCCTTGCGTGTGGGAGCAGTGGCTGGACGTGTTGAATTTGGGAGCTGGGCTCTGGCTGTGCTGAGAGGGAACGTCCGCACAGCGATGTGGCTAGGAAGCTCAGAGCGCCAGGGTTTCTGGTTCTATGGAAGGGCTGCCTAGGGAAGGTGATGGCCAGCAAGAGCTTTCGGTGCTGGCCCCTTGCGTGTGGGAGCAGTGGCTGGACGTGTTGAATTTGGGAGCTGGGCTCTGGCTGTGCTGAGAGGGAACGTCCGCACAGTGATGTGGCTAGGAAGCTCAGAGCGGCAGTGCTTGTGGGGCTGTGGAAGGGCTGCCTAGGGAAGGTGATGGCCAGCAAGAGCTTTCGGTGCTGGCCCCTTGCGTGTGGGAGCAGTGGCTGGACGTGTTGAATTTGGGAGCTGGGCTCTGGCTGTGCTGAGAGGGAACGTCCGCACAGTGATGTGGCTAGGAAGCTCAGAGCGGCAGGGTTTCTGGTTCTATGGAAGGGCTGCCTAGGGAAGGTGATGGCCAGCAAGAGCTTTCGGTGCTGGCCCCTTGTGTGTGGGAGCAGTGGCTGGACGTGTTGAATTTGGGAGCTGGGCTCTGGCTGTGCTGAGAGGGAACGTCCGCACAGTGATGTGGCTAGGAAGCTCAGAGCGGCAGGGTTTCTGGTTCTATGGAAGGGCTGCCTAGGGAAGGTGATGGCCAGCAAGAGCTTTCGGTGCTGGCCCCTTGCGTGTGGGAGCAGTGGCTGGACGTGTAGAATTTGGGAGCTGGGCTCTGGCTGTGCTGAGAGGGAACGTCCGCACAGTGATGTGGCTAGGAAGCTCAGAGCGCCAGGGTTTCTGGTTCTATGGAAGGGCTGCCTAGGGAAGGTGATGGCCAGCAAGAGCTTTCGGTGCTGGCCCCTTGCGTGTGGGAGCAGTGGCTGGACGTGTTGAATTTGGGAGCTGGGCTCTGGCTGTGCTGAGAGGGAACGTCCGCACAGTGATGCGGCTAGGAAGCTCAGAGCGGCAGGGTTTCTGGTTCTATGGAAGGGCTGCCTAGGGAAGGTGATGGCCAGCAAGAGCTTTCGGTGCTGGCCCCTTGCGTGTGGGAGCAGTGGCTGGACGTGTTGAATTTGGGAGCTGGGCTCTGGCTGTGCTGAGAGGGAACGTCCGCACAGTGATGTGGCTAGGAAGCTCAGAGCGGCAGGGTTTCTGGTTCTATGGAAGGGCTGCCTAGGGAAGGTGATGGCCAGCAAGAGCTTTCGGTGCTGGCCCCTTGCATGTGGGAGCAGTGGCTGGACGTGTTGAATTTGGGAGCTGGGCTCTGGCTGTGCTGAGAGGGAACGTCCGCACAGTGATGTGGCTAGGAAGCTCAGAGCGGCAGTGCTTGTGGGGCTGTGGAAGGGCTGCCTAGGGAAGGTGATGGCCAGCAAGAGCTTTCAGTGCTGGCCCCTTGCGTGTGGGAGCAGTGGCTGGACGTGTTGAATTTGGGAGCTGGGCTCTGGCTGTGCTGAGAGGGAACGTCCGCACAGTGATGTGGCTAGGAAGCTCAGAGCGGCAGGGTTTCTGGTTCTATGGAAGGGCTGCCTAGGGAAGGTGATGGCCAGCAAGAGCTTTCGGTGCTGGCCCCTTGCGTGTGGGAGCAGTGGCTGGACGTGTTGAATTTGGGAGCTGGGCTCTGGCTGTGCTGAGAGGGAACGTCCGCACAGTGATGTGGCTAGGAAGCTCAGAGCGGCAGGGTTTCTGGTTCTATGGAAGGGCTGCCTAGGGAAGGTGATGGCCAGCAAGAGCTTTCGGTGCTGGCCCCTTGCGTGTGGGAGCAGTGGCTGGACGTGTTGAATTTGGGAGCTGGGCTCTGGCTGTGCTGAGAGGGAACGTCCGCACAGTGATGTGGCTAGGAAGCTCAGAGCGCCAGGGTTTCTGGTTCTATGGAAGGGCTGCCTAGGGAAGGTGATGGCCAGCAAGGGCTTTCGGTGCTGGCCCCTTGCGTGTGGGAGCAGTGGCTGGACGTGTTGAATTTGGGAGCTGGGCTCTGGCTGTGCTGAGAGGGAACGTCCGCACAGTGATGTGGCTAGGAAGCTCAGAGCGGCAGTGCTTGTGGGGCTGTGGAAGGGCTGCCTAGGGAAGGTGATGGCCAGCAAGAGCTTTCAGTGCTGGCCCCTTGCGTGTGGGAGCAGTGGCTGGACGTGTTGAATTTGGGAGCTGGGCTCTGGCTGTGCTGAGAGGGAACGTCCGCACAGTGATGTGGCTAGGAAGCTCAGAGCGGCAGGGTTTCTGGTTCTATGGAAGGGCTGCCTAGGGAAGGTGATGGCCAGCAAGAGCTTTCGGTGCTGGCCCCTTGCGTGTGGGAGCAGTGGCTGGACGTGTTGAATTTGGGAGCTGGGCTCTGGCTGTGCTGAGAGGGAACGTCCGCACAGTGATGTGGCTAGGAAGCTCAGAGCGGCAGTGCTTGTGGGGCTGTGGAAGGGCTGCCTAGGGAAGGTGATGGCCAGCAAGAGCTTTCAGTGCTGGCCCCTTGCGTGTGGGAGCAGTGGCTGGACGTGTTGAATTTGGGAGCTGGGCTCTGGCTGTGCTGAGAGGGAACGTCCGCACAGTGATGTGGCTAGGAAGCTCAGAGCGGCAGGGTTTCTGGTTCTATGGAAGGGCTGCCTAGGGAAGGTGATGGCCAGCAAGAGCTTTCGGTGCTGGCCCCTTGTGTGTGGGAGCAGTGGCTGGACGTGTTGAATTTGGGAGCTGGGCTCTGGCTGTGCTGAGAGGGAACGTCCGCACAGCGATGTGGCTAGGAAGCTCAGAGCGGCAGGGTTTCTGGTTCTATGGAAGGGCTGCCTAGGGAAGGTGATGGCCAGCAAGAGCTTTCGGTGCTGGCCCCTTGTGTGTGGGAGCAGTGGCTGGACGTGTTGAATTTGGGAGCTGGGCTCTGGCTGTGCTGAGAGGGAACGTCCGCACAGTGATGTGGCTAGGAAGCTCAGAGCGGCAGTGCTTGTGGGGCTGTGGAAGGGCTGCCTAGGGAAGGTGATGGCCAGCAAGAGCTTTCGGTGCTGGCCCCTTGCGTGTGGGAGCAGTGGCTGGACGTGTTGAATTTGGGAGCTGGGCTCTGGCTGTGCTGAGAGGGAACGTCCGCACAGTGATGTGGCTAGGAAGCTCAGAGCGGCAGGGTTTCTGGTTCTATGGAAGGGCTGCCTAGGGAAGGTGATGGCCAGCAAGAGCTTTCGGTGCTGGCCCCTTGTGTGTGGGAGCAGTGGCTGGACGTGTTGAATTTGGGAGCTGGGCTCTGGCTGTGCTGAGAGGGAACGTCCGCACAGTGATGTGGCTAGGAAGCTCAGAGCGGCAGGGTTTCTGGTTCTATGGAAGGGCTGCCTAGGGAAGGTGATGGCCAGCAAGAGCTTTCGGTGCTGGCCCCTTGCGTGTGGGAGCAGTGGCTGGACGTGTTGAATTTGGGAGCTGGGCTCTGGCTGTGCTGAGAGGGAACGTCCGCACAGTGATGTGGCTAGGAAGCTCAGAGCGCCAGGGTTTCTGGTTCTATGGAAGGGCTGCCTAGGGAAGGTGATGGCCAGCAAGGGCTTTCGGTGCTGGCCCCTTGCGTGTGGGAGCAGTGGCTGGACGTGTTGAATTTGGGAGCTGGGCTCTGGCTGTGCTGAGAGGGAACGTCCGCACAGTGATGTGGCTAGGAAGCTCAGAGCGGCAGTGCTTGTGGGGCTGTGGAAGGGCTGCCTAGGGAAGGTGATGGCCAGCAAGAGCTTTCAGTGCTGGCCCCTTGCGTGTGGGAGCAGTGGCTGGCCGTGTTGAATTTGGGAGCTGGGCTCTGGCTGTGCTGAGAGGGAACGTCCGCACAGCGATGTGGCTAGGAAGCTCAGAGCGGCAGGGTTTCTGGTTCTATGGAAGGGCTGCCTAGGGAAGGTGATGGCCAGCAAGAGCTTTCGGTGCTGGCCCCTTGCGTGTGGGAGCAGTGGCTGGACGTGTTGAATTTGGGAGCTGGGCTCTGGCTGTGCTGAGAGGGAACGTCCGCACAGTGATGTGGCTAGGAAGCTCAGAGCGGCAGGGTTTCTGGTTCTATGGAAGGGCTGCCTAGGGAAGGTGATGGCCAGCAAGAGCTTTCGGTGCTGGCCCCTTGCGTGTGGGAGCAGTGGCTGGACGTGTTGAATTTGGGAGCTGGGCTCTGGCTGTGCTGAGAGGGAACGTCCGCACAGTGATGTGGCTAGGAAGCTCAGAGCGGCAGGGTTTCTGGTTCTATGGAAGGGCTGCCTAGGGAAGGTGATGGCCAGCAAGAGCTTTCGGTGCTGGCCCCTTGTGTGTGGGAGCAGTGGCTGGACGTGTTGAATTTGGGAGCTGGGCTCTGGCTGTGCTGAGAGGGAACGTCCGCACAGTGATGTGGCTAGGAAGCTCAGAGCGGCAGGGTTTCTGGTTCTATGGAAGGGCTGCCTAGGGAAGGTGATGGCCAGCAAGAGCTTTCGGTGCTGGCCCCTTGCGTGTGGGAGCAGTGGCTGGACGTGTTGAATTTGGGAGCTGGGCTCTGGCTGTGCTGAGAGGGAACGTCCGCACAGTGATGTGGCTAGGAAGCTCAGAGCGCCAGGGTTTCTGGTTCTATGGAAGGGCTGCCTAGGGAAGGTGATGGCCAGCAAGGGCTTTCGGTGCTGGCCCCTTGCGTGTGGGAGCAGTGGCTGGACGTGTTGAATTTGGGAGCTGGGCTCTGGCTGTGCTGAGAGGGAACGTCCGCACAGTGATGTGGCTAGGAAGCTCAGAGCGGCAGTGCTTGTGGGGCTGTGGAAGGGCTGCCTAGGGAAGGTGATGGCCAGCAAGAGCTTTCAGTGCTGGCCCCTTGCGTGTGGGAGCAGTGGCTGGACGTGTTGAATTTGGGAGCTGGGCTCTGGCTGTGCTGAGAGGGAACGTCCGCACAGCGATGTGGCTAGGAAGCTCAGAGCGGCAGGGTTTCTGGTTCTATGGAAGGGCTGCCTAGGGAAGGTGATGGCCAGCAAGAGCTTTCGGTGCTGGCCCCTTGTGTGTGGGAGCAGTGGCTGGACGTGTTGAATTTGGGAGCTGGGCTCTGGCTGTGCTGAGAGGGAACGTCCGCACAGTGATGTGGCTAGGAAGCTCAGAGCGGCAGTGCTTGTGGGGCTGTGGAAGGGCTGCCTAGGGAAGGTGATGGCCAGCAAGAGCTTTCGGTGCTGGCCCCTTGCGTGTGGGAGCAGTGGCTGGACGTGTTGAATTTGGGAGCTGGGCTCTGGCTGTGCTGAGAGGGAACGTCCGCACAGTGATGTGGCTAGGAAGCTCAGAGCGGCAGGGTTTCTGGTTCTATGGAAGGGCTGCCTAGGGAAGGTGATGGCCAGCAAGAGCTTTCGGTGCTGGCCCCTTGTGTGTGGGAGCAGTGGCTGGACGTGTTGAATTTGGGAGCTGGGCTCTGGCTGTGCTGAGAGGGAACGTCCGCACAGTGATGTGGCTAGGAAGCTCAGAGCGGCAGGGTTTCTGGTTCTATGGAAGGGCTGCCTAGGGAAGGTGATGGCCAGCAAGAGCTTTCGGTGCTGGCCCCTTGCGTGTGGGAGCAGTGGCTGGACGTGTTGAATTTGGGAGCTGGGCTCTGGCTGTGCTGAGAGGGAACGTCCGCACAGTGATGTGGCTAGGAAGCTCAGAGCGCCAGGGTTTCTGGTTCTATGGAAGGGCTGCCTAGGGAAGGTGATGGCCAGCAAGGGCTTTCGGTGCTGGCCCCTTGCGTGTGGGAGCAGTGGCTGGACGTGTTGAATTTGGGAGCTGGGCTCTGGCTGTGCTGAGAGGGAACGTCCGCACAGTGATGTGGCTAGGAAGCTCAGAGCGGCAGTGCTTGTGGGGCTGTGGAAGGGCTGCCTAGGGAAGGTGATGGCCAGCAAGAGCTTTCAGTGCTGGCCCCTTGCGTGTGGGAGCAGTGGCTGGACGTGTTGAATTTGGGAGCTGGGCTCTGGCTGTGCTGAGAGGGAACGTCCGCACAGCGATGTGGCTAGGAAGCTCAGAGCGGCAGGGTTTCTGGTTCTATGGAAGGGCTGCCTAGGGAAGGTGATGGCCAGCAAGAGCTTTCGGTGCTGGCCCCTTGCGTGTGGGAGCAGTGGCTGGACGTGTTGAATTTGGGAGCTGGGCTCTGGCTGTGCTGAGAGGGAACGTCCGCACAGTGATGTGGCTAGGAAGCTCAGAGCGGCAGGGTTTCTGGTTCTATGGAAGGGCTGCCTAGGGAAGGTGAGGGCCAGCAAGAGCTTTCGGTGCTGGCCCCTTGCGTGTGGGAGCAGTGGCTGGACGTGTGAAAATTGGGAGCTGGGCTCTGGCTGTGCTGAGAGGGAACGTCCGCACAGTGATGTGGCTAGGAAGCTCAGAGCGGCAGGGTTTTCTGGTTCTATGGAAGGGCTGCCTAGGGAAGGTGATGGCCAGCAAGAGCTTTCGGTGCTGGCCCCTTGCGTGTGGGAGCAGTGGCTGGACGTGTTGAATTTGGGAGCTGGGCTCTGGCTGTGCTGAGAGGGAACGTCCGCACAGTGATGTGGCTAGGAAGCTCAGAGCGCCAGGGTTTCTGGTTCTATGGAAGGGCTGCCTAGGGAAGGTGATGGCCAGCAAGAGCTTTCGGTGCTGGCCCCTTGCGTGTGGGAGCAGTGGCTGGACGTGTTGAATTTGGGAGCTGGGCTCTGGCTGTGCTGAGAGGGAACGTCCGCACAGTGATGTGGCTAGGAAGCTCAGAGCGCCAGGGTTTCTGGTTCTATGGAAGGGCTGCCTAGGGAAGGTGATGGCCAGCAAGGGCTTTCGGTGCTGGCCCCTTGCGTGTGGGAGCAGTGGCTGGACGTGTTGAATTTGGGAGCTGGGCTCTGGCTGTGCTGAGAGGGAACGTCCGCACAGTGATGTGGCTAGGAAGCTCAGAGCGGCAGTGCTTGTGGGGCTGTGGAAGGGCTGCCTAGGGAAGGTGATGGCCAGCAAGAGCTTTCAGTGCTGGCCCCTTGCGTGTGGGAGCAGTGGCTGGACGTGTTGAATTTGGGAGCTGGGCTCTGGCTGTGCTGAGAGGGAACGTCCGCACAGCGATGTGGCTAGGAAGCTCAGAGCGGCAGGGTTTCTGGTTCTATGGAAGGGCTGCCTAGGGAAGGTGATGGCCAGCAAGAGCTTTCGGTGCTGGCCCCTTGTGTGTGGGAGCAGTGGCTGGACGTGTTGAATTTGGGAGCTGGGCTCTGGCTGTGCTGAGAGGGAACGTCCGCACAGTGATGTGGCTAGGAAGCTCAGAGCGGCAGTGCTTGTGGGGCTGTGGAAGGGCTGCCTAGGGAAGGTGATGGCCAGCAAGAGCTTTCGGTGCTGGCCCCTTGCGTGTGGGAGCAGTGGCTGGACGTGTTGAATTTGGGAGCTGGGCTCTGGCTGTGCTGAGAGGGAACGTCCGCACAGTGATGTGGCTAGGAAGCTCAGAGCGGCAGGGTTTCTGGTTCTATGGAAGGGCTGCCTAGGGAAGGTGATGGCCAGCAAGAGCTTTCGGTGCTGGCCCCTTGCGTGTGGGAGCAGTGGCTGGACGTGTTGAATTTGGGAGCTGGGCTCTGGCTGTGCTGAGAGGGAACGTCCGCACAGTGATGTGGCTAGGAAGCTCAGAGCGGCAGGGTTTCTGGTTCTATGGAAGGGCTGCCTAGGGAAGGTGATGGCCAGCAAGAGCTTTCGGTGCTGGCCCCTTGCGTGTGGGAGCAGTGGCTGGACGTGTTGAATTTGGGAGCTGGGCTCTGGCTGTGCTGAGAGGGAACGTCCGCACAGTGATGTGGCTAGGAAGCTCAGAGCGCCAGGGTTTCTGGTTCTATGGAAGGGCTGCCTAGGGAAGGTGATGGCCAGCAAGGGCTTTCGGTGCTGGCCCCTTGCGTGTGGGAGCAGTGGCTGGACGTGTTGAATTTGGGAGCTGGGCTCTGGCTGTGCTGAGAGGGAACGTCCGCACAGTGATGTGGCTAGGAAGCTCAGAGCGGCAGTGCTTGTGGGGCTGTGGAAGGGCTGCCTAGGGAAGGTGATGGCCAGCAAGAGCTTTCAGTGCTGGCCCCTTGCGTGTGGGAGCAGTGGCTGGACGTGTTGAATTTGGGAGCTGGGCTCTGGCTGTGCTGAGAGGGAACGTCCGCACAGCGATGTGGCTAGGAAGCTCAGAGCGGCAGGGTTTCTGGTTCTATGGAAGGGCTGCCTAGGGAAGGTGATGGCCAGCAAGAGCTTTCGGTGCTGGCCCCTTGCGTGTGGGAGCAGTGGCTGGACGTGTTGAATTTGGGAGCTGGGCTCTGGCTGTGCTGAGAGGGAACGTCCGCACAGTGATGTGGCTAGGAAGCTCAGAGCGCCAGGGTTTCTGGTTCTATGGAAGGGCTGCCTAGGGAAGGTGAGGGCCAGCAAGAGCTTTCGGTGCTGGCCCCTTGCGTGTGGGAGCAGTGGCTGGACGTGTTGAAATTGGGAGCTGGGCTCTGGCTGTGCTGAGAGGGAACGTCCGCACAGTGATGTGGCTAGGAAGCTCAGAGCGGCAGGGTTTCTGGTTCTATGGAAGGGCTGCCTAGGGAAGGTGATGGCCAGCAAGAGCTTTCGGTGCTGGCCCCTTGCGTGTGGGAGCAGTGGCTGGACGTGTTGAATTTGGGAGCTGGGCTCTGGCTGTGCTGAGAGGGAACGTCCGCACAGTGATGTGGCTAGGAAGCTCAGAGCGCCAGGGTTTCTGGTTCTATGGAAGGGCTGCCTAGGGAAGGTGATGGCCAGCAAGAGCTTTCGGTGCTGGCCCCTTGCGTGTGGGAGCAGTGGCTGGACGTGTTGAATTTGGGAGCTGGGCTCTGGCTGTGCTGAGAGGGAACGTCCGCACAGTGATGTGGCTAGGAAGCTCAGAGCGCCAGGGTTTCTGGTTCTATGGAAGGGCTGCCTAGGGAAGGTGATGGCCAGCAAGGGCTTTCGGTGCTGGCCCCTTGCGTGTGGGAGCAGTGGCTGGACGTGTTGAATTTGGGAGCTGGGCTCTGGCTGTGCTGAGAGGGAACGTCCGCACAGTGATGTGGCTAGGAAGCTCAGAGCGGCAGTGCTTGTGGGGCTGTGGAAGGGCTGCCTAGGGAAGGTGATGGCCAGCAAGAGCTTTCAGTGCTGGCCCCTTGCGTGTGGGAGCAGTGGCTGGACGTGTTGAATTTGGGAGCTGGGCTCTGGCTGTGCTGAGAGGGAACGTCCGCACAGCGATGTGGCTAGGAAGCTCAGAGCGGCAGGGTTTCTGGTTCTATGGAACGGCTGCCTAGGGAAGGTGATGGCCAGCAAGAGCTTTCGGTGCTGGCCCCTTGTGTGTGGGAGCAGTGGCTGGACGTGTTGAATTTGGGAGCTGGGCTCTGGCTGTGCTGAGAGGGAACGTCCGCACAGTGATGTGGCTAGGAAGCTCAGAGCGGCAGTGCTTGTGGGGCTGTGGAAGGGCTGCCTAGGGAAGGTGATGGCCAGCAAGAGCTTTCGGTGCTGGCCCCTTGCGTGTGGGAGCAGTGGCTGGACGTGTTGAATTTGGGAGCTGGGCTCTGGCTGTGCTGAGAGGGAACGTCCGCACAGTGATGTGGCTAGGAAGCTCAGAGCGGCAGGGTTTCTGGTTCTATGGAAGGGCTGCCTAGGGAAGGTGATGGCCAGCAAGAGCTTTCGGTGCTGGCCCCTTGTGTGTGGGAGCAGTGGCTGGACGTGTTGAATTTGGGAGCTGGGCTCTGGCTGTGCTGAGAGGGAACGTCCGCACAGTGATGTGGCTAGGAAGCTCAGAGCGGCAGGGTTTCTGGTTCTATGGAAGGGCTGCCTAGGGAAGGTGATGGCCAGCAAGAGCTTTCGGTGCTGGCCCCTTGCGTGTGGGAGCAGTGGCTGGACGTGTTGAATTTGGGAGCTGGGCTCTGGCTGTGCTGAGAGGGAACGTCCGCACAGTGATGTGGCTAGGAAGCTCAGAGCGCCAGGGTTTCTGGTTCTATGGAAGGGCTGCCTAGGGAAGGTGATGGCCAGCAAGGGCTTTCGGTGCTGGCCCCTTGCGTGTGGGAGCAGTGGCTGGACGTGTTGAATTTGGGAGCTGGGCTCTGGCTGTGCTGAGAGGGAACGTCCGCACAGTGATGTGGCTAGGGAAGCTCAGAGCGGCAGTGCTTGTGGGGCTGTGGAAGGGCTGCCTAGGGAAGGTGATGGCCAGCAAGAGCTTTCAGTGCTGGCCCCTTGCGTGTGGGAGCAGTGGCTGGACGTGTTGAATTTGGGAGCTGGGCTCTGGCTGTGCTGAGAGGGAACGTCCGCACAGCGATGTGGCTAGGAAGCTCAGAGCGGCAGGGTTTCTGGTTCTATGGAAGGGCTGCCTAGGGAAGGTGATGGCCAGCAAGAGCTTTCGGTGCTGGCCCCTTGCGTGTGGGAGCAGTGGCTGGACGTGTTGAATTTGGGAGCTGGGCTCTGGCTGTGCTGAGAGGGAACGTCCGCACAGTGATGTGGCTAGGAAGCTCAGAGCGCCAGGGTTTCTGGTTCTATGGAAGGGCTGCCTAGGGAAGGTGATGGCCAGCAAGAGCTTTCGGTGCTGGCCCCTTGCGTGTGGGAGCAGTGGCTGGACGTGTTGAAATTGGGAGCTGGGCTCTGGCTGTGCTGAGAGGGAACGTCCGCACAGTGATGTGGCTAGGAAGCTCAGAGCGCCAGGGTTTCTGGTTCTATGGAAGGGCTGCCTAGGGAAGGTGATGGCCAGCAAGAGCTTTCGGTGCTGGCCCCTTGCGTGTGGGAGCAGTGGCTGGACGTGTTGAATTTGGGAGCTGGGCTCTGGCTGTGCTGAGAGGGAACGTCCGCACAGTGATGTGGCTAGGAAGCTCAGAGCGGCAGTGCTTGTGGGGCTGTGGAAGGGCTGCCTAGGGAAGGTGATGGCCAGCAAGAGCTTTCGGTGCTGGCCCCTTGCGTGTGGGAGCAGTGGCTGGACGTGTTGAATTTGGGAGCTGGGCTCTGGCTGTGCTGAGAGGGAACGTCCGCACAGTGATGTGGCTAGGAAGCTCAGAGCGGCAGGGTTTCTGGTTCTATGGAAGGGCTGCCTAGGGAAGGTGATGGCCAGCAAGAGCTTTCGGTGCTGGCCCCTTGCGTGTGGGAGCAGTGGCTGGACGTGTTGAATTTGGGAGCTGGGCTCTGGCTGTGCTGAGAGGGAACGTCCGCACAGTGATGTGGCTAGGAAGCTCAGAGCGGCAGTGCTTGTGGGGCTGTGGAAGGGCTGCCTAGGGAAGGTGATGGCCAGCAAGAGCTTTCAGTGCTGGCCCCTTGCGTGTGGGAGCAGTGGCTGGACGTGTTGAATTTGGGAGCTGGGCTCTGGCTGTGCTGAGAGGGAACGTCCGCACAGCGATGTGGCTAGGAAGCTCAGAGCGGCAGGGTTTCTGGTTCTATGGAACGGCTGCCTAGGGAAGGTGATGGCCAGCAAGAGCTTTCGGTGCTGGCCCCTTGCGTGTGGGAGCAGTGGCTGGACGTGTTGAATTTGGGAGCTGGGCTCTGGCTGTGCTGAGAGGGAACGTCCGCACAGTGATGTGGCTAGGAAGCTCAGAGCGCCAGGGTTTCTGGTTCTATGGAAGGGCTGCCTAGGGAAGGTGATGGCCAGCAAGAGCTTTCGGTGCTGGCCCCTTGCGTGTGGGAGCAGTGGCTGGACGTGTTGAATTTGGGAGCTGGGCTCTGGCTGTGCTGAGAGGGAACGTCCCGCACAGTGATGTGGCTAGGAAGCTCAGAGCGGCAGGGTTTCTGGTTCTATGGAAGGGCTGCCTAGGGAAGGTGATGGCCAGCAAGAGCTTTCGGTGCTGGCCCCTTGTGTGTGGGAGCAGTGGCTGGACGTGTTGAATTTGGGAGCTGGGCTCTGGCTGTGCTGAGAGGGAACGTCCGCACAGTGATGTGGCTAGGAAGCTCAGAGCGGCAGGGTTTCTGGTTCTATGGAAGGGCTGCCTAGGGAAGGTGATGGCCAGCAAGAGCTTTCGGTGCTGGCCCCTTGCGTGTGGGAGCAGTGGCTGGACGTGTTGAATTTGGGAGCTGGGCTCTGGCTGTGCTGAGAGGGAACGTCCGCACAGTGATGTGGCTAGGAAGCTCAGAGCGCCAGGGTTTCTGGTTCTATGGAAGGGCTGCCTAGGGAAGGTGATGGCCAGCAAGGGCTTTCGGTGCTGGCCCCTTGCGTGTGGGAGCAGTGGCTGGACGTGTTGAATTTGGGAGCTGGGCTCTGGCTGTGCTGAGAGGGAACGTCCGCACAGTGATGTGGCTAGGAAGCTCAGAGCGGCAGTGCTTGTGGGGCTGTGGAAGGGCTGCCTAGGGAAGGTGATGGCCAGCAAGAGCTTTCAGTGCTGGCCCCTTGCGTGTGGGAGCAGTGGCTGGACGTGTTGAATTTGGGAGCTGGGCTCTGGCTGTGCTGAGAGGGAACGTCCGCACAGCGATGTGGCTAGGAAGCTCAGAGCGGCAGGGTTTATGGTTCTATGGAAGGGCTGCCTAGGGAAGGTGATGGCCAGCAAGAGCTTTCGGTGCTGGCCCCTTGCGTGTGGAGCAGTGGCTGGACGTGTTGAATTTGGGAGCTGGGCTCTGGCTGTGCTGAGAGGGAACGTCCGCACAGTGATGTGGCTAGGAAGCTCAGAGCGCCAGGGTTTCTGGTTCTATGGAAGGGCTGCCTAGGGAAGGTGATGGCCAGCAAGAGCTTTCGGTGCTGGCCCCTTGCGTGTGGGAGCAGTGGCTGGACGTGTTGAATTTGGGAGCTGGGCTCTGGCTGTGCTGAGAGGGAACGTCCGCACAGTGATGTGGCTAGGAAGCTCAGAGCGGCAGGGTTTCTGGTTCTATGGAAGGGCTGCCTAGGGAAGGTGATGGCCAGCAAGAGCTTTCGGTGCTGGCCCCTTGCGTGTGGGAGCAGTGGCTGGACGTGTTGAATTTGGGAGCTGGGCTCTGGCTGTGCTGAGAGGGAACGTCCGCACAGTGATGTGGCTAGGAAGCTCAGAGCGCCAGGGTTTCTGGTTCTATGGAAGGGCTGCCTAGGGAAGGTGATGGCCAGCAAGAGCTTTCTGTGCTGGCCCCTTGCGTGTGGGAGCAGTGGCTGGACGTGTTGAATTTGGGAGCTGGGCTCTGGCTGTGCTGAGAGGGAACGTCCGCACAGTGATGTGGCTAGGAAGCTCAGAGCGGCAGGGTTTCTGGTTCTATGGAAGGGCTGCCTAGGGAAGGTGATGGCCAGCAAGAGCTTTCGGTGCTGGCCCCTTGCGTGTGGGAGCAGTGGCTGGACGTGTTGAATTTGGGAGCTGGGCTCTGGCTGTGCTGAGAGGGAACGTCCGCACAGTGATGTGGCTAGGAAGCTCAGAGCGCCAGGGTTTCTGGTTCTATGGAAGGGCTGCCTAGGGAAGGTGATGGCCAGCAAGAGCTTTCGGTGCTGGCCCCTTGCGTGTGGGAGCAGTGGCTGGACGTGTTGAATTTGGGAGCTGGGCTCTGGCTGTGCTGAGAGGGAACGTCCGCACAGTGATGCGGCTAGGAAGCTCAGAGCGCCAGGGTTTCTGGTTCTATGGAAGGGCTGCCTAGGGAAGGTGATGGCCAGCAAGAGCTTTCGGTGCTGGCCCCTTGCGTGTGGGAGCAGTGGCTGGACGTGTTGAATTTGGGAGCTGGGCTCTGGCTGTGCTGAGAGGGAACGTCCGCACAGTGATGTGGCTAGGAAGCTCAGAGTGGCAGAGTTTCTGGTTCTATGGAAGGGCTGCCTAGGGAAGGTGATGGCCAGCAAGAGCTTTCGGTGCTGGCCCCTTGCGTGTGGGAGCAGTGGCTGGACGTGTTGAATTTGGGAGCTGGGCTCTGGCTGTGCTGAGAGGGAACGTCCGCACAGTGATGTGGCTAGGAAGCTCAGAGCGGCAGTGCTTGTGGGGCTGTGGAAGGGCTGCCTAGGGAAGGTGATGGCCAGCAAGAGCTTTCAGTGCTGGCCCCTTGCGTGTGGGAGCAGTGGCTGGACGTGTTGAATTTGGGAGCTGGGCTCTGGCTGTGCTGAGAGGGAACGTCCGCACAGTGATGTGGCTAGGAAGCTCAGAGCGGCAGGGTTTCTGGTTCTATGGAAGGGCTGCCTAGGGAAGGTGATGGCCAGCAAGAGCTTTCGGTGCTGGCCCCTTGCGTGTGGGAGCAGTGGCTGGACGTGTTGAATTTGGGAGCTGGGCTCTGGCTGTGCTGAGAGGGAACGTCCGCACAGTGATGTGGCTAGGAAGCTCAGAGCGGCAGGGTTTCTGGTTCTATGGAAGGGCTGCCTAGGGAAGGTGATGGCCAGCAAGAGCTTTCGGTGCTGGCCCCTTGCGTGTGGGAGCAGTGGCTGGACGTGTTGAATTTGGGAGCTGGGCTCTGGCTGTGCTGAGAGGGAACGTCCGCACAGTGATGTGGCTAGGAAGCTCAGAGCGCCAGGGTTTTCTGGTTCTATGGAAGGGCTGCCTAGGGAAGGTGATGGCCAGCAAGGGCTTTCGGTGCTGGCCCCTTGCGTGTGGGAGCAGTGGCTGGACGTGTTGAATTTGGGAGCTGGGCTCTGGCTGTGCTGAGAGGGAACGTCCGCACAGTGATGTGGCTAGGAAGCTCAGAGCGGCAGTGCTTGTGGGGCTGTGGAAGGGCTGCCTAGGGAAGGTGATGGCCAGCAAGAGCTTTCAGTGCTGGCCCCTTGCGTGTGGGAGCAGTGGCTGGACGTGTTGAATTTGGGGAGCTGGGCTCTGGCTGTGCTGAGAGGGAACGTCCGCACAGTGATGTGGCTAGGAAGCTCAGAGCGGCAGGGTTTCTGGTTCTATGGAAGGGCTGCCTAGGGAAGGTGATGGCCAGCAAGAGCTTTCGGTGCTGGCCCCTTGCGTGTGGGAGCAGTGGCTGGACGTGTTGAATTTGGGAGCTGGGCTCTGGCTGTGCTGAGAGGGAACGTCCGCACAGTGATGTGGCTAGGAAGCTCAGAGCGGCAGTGCTTGTGGGGCTGTGGAAGGGCTGCCTAGGGAAGGTGATGGCCAGCAAGAGCTTTCAGTGCTGGCCCCTTGCGTGTGGGAGCAGTGGCTGGACGTGTTGAATTTGGGAGCTGGGCTCTGGCTGTGCTGAGAGGGAACGTCCGCACAGTGATGTGGCTAGGAAGCTCAGAGCGGCAGGGTTTCTGGTTCTATGGAAGGGCTGCCTAGGGAAGGTGATGGCCAGCAAGAGCTTTCGGTGCTGGCCCCTTGTGTGTGGGAGCAGTGGCTGGACGTGTTGAATTTGGGAGCTGGGCTTCTGGCTGTGCTGAGAGGGAACGTCCGCACAGTGATGTGGCTAGGAAGCTCAGAGCGGCAGGGTTTCTGGTTCTATGGAAGGGCTGCCTAGGGAAGGTGATGGCCAGCAAGAGCTTTCGGTGCTGGCCCCTTGCGTGTGGGAGCAGTGGCTGGACGTGTTGAATTTGGGAGCTGGGCTCTGGCTGTGCTGAGAGGGAAACGTCCGCACAGTGATGTGGCTAGGAAGCTCAGAGCGGCAGGGTTTCTGGTTCTATGGAAGGGCTGCCTAGGGAAGGTGATGGCCAGCAAGGGCTTTCGGTGCTGGCCCCTTGCGTGTGGGAGCAGTGGCTGGACGTGTTGAATTTGGGAGCTGGGCTCTGGCTGTGCTGAGAGGGAACGTCCGCACAGTGATGTGGCTAGGAAGCTCAGAGCGGCAGTGCTTGTGGGGCTGTGGAAGGGCTGCCTAGGGAAGGTGATGGCCAGCAAGAGCTTTCAGTGCTGGCCCCTTGCGTGTGGGAGCAGTGGCTGGACGTGTTGAATTTGGGAGCTGGGCTCTGGCTGTGCTGAGAGGGAACGTCCGCACAGCGATGTGGCTAGGAAGCTCAGAGCGGCAGGGTTTCTGGTTCTATGGAAGGGCTGCCTAGGGAAGGTGATGGCCAGCAAGAGCTTTCGGTGCTGGCCCCTTGTGTGTGGGAGCAGTGGCTGGACGTGTTGAATTTGGGAGCTGGGCTCTGGCTGTGCTGAGAGGGAACGTCCGCACAGTGATGTGGCTAGGAAGCTCAGAGCGGCAGTGCTTGTGGGGCTGTGGAAGGGCTGCCTAGGGAAGGTGATGGCCAGCAAGAGCTTTCAGTGCTGGCCCCTTGCGTGTGGGAGCAGTGGCTGGACGTGTTGAATTTGGGAGCTGGGCTCTGGCTGTGCTGAGAGGGAACGTCCGCACAGTGATGTGGCTAGGAAGCTCAGAGCGGCAGGGTTTCTGGTTCTATGGAAGGGCTGCCTAGGGAAGGTGATGGCCAGCAAGAGCTTTCGGTGCTGGCCCCTTGTGTGTGGGAGCAGTGGCTGGACGTGTTGAATTTGGGAGCTGGGCTCTGGCTGTGCTGAGAGGGAACGTCCGCACAGTGATGTGGCTAGGAAGCTCAGAGCGGCAGGGTTTCTGGTTCTATGGAAGGGCTGCCTAGGGAAGGTGATGGCCAGCAAGAGCTTTCGGTGCTGGCCCCTTGCGTGTGGGAGCAGTGGCTGGACGTGTTGAATTTGGGAGCTGGGCTCTGGCTGTGCTGAGAGGGAACGTCCGCACAGTGATGTGGCTAGGAAGCTCAGAGCGCCAGGGTTTCTGGTTCTATGGAAGGGCTGCCTAGGGAAGGTGATGGCCAGCAAGAGCTTTCGGTGCTGGCCCCTTGCGTGTGGGAGCAGTGGCTGGACGTGTTGAATTTGGGAGCTGGGCTCTGGCTGTGCTGAGAGGGAACGTCCGCACAGTGATGTGGCTAGGAAGCTCAGAGCGGCAGGGTTTCTGGTTCTATGGAAGGGCTGCCTAGGGAAGGTGATGGCCAGCAAGAGCTTTCGGTGCTGGCCCCTTGCGTGTGGGAGCAGTGGCTGGACGTGTTGAATTTGGGAGCTGGGCTCTGGCTGTGCTGAGAGGGAACGTCCGCACAGTGATGTGGCTAGGAAGCTCAGAGCGGCAGGGTTTCTGGTTCTATGGAAGGGGCTGCCTAGGGAAGGTGATGGCCAGCAAGAGCTTTCGGTGCTGGCCCCTTGCGTGTGGGAGCAGTGGCTGGACGTGTTGAATTTGGGAGCTGGGCTCTGGCTGTGCTGAGAGGGAACGTCCGCACAGTGATGTGGCTAGGAAGCTCAGAGCGCAGGGTTTCTGGTTCTATGGAAGGGCTGCCTAGGGAAGGTGATGGCCAGCAAGGGCTTTCGGTGCTGGCCCCTTGCGTGTGGGAGCAGTGGCTGGACGTGTTGAATTTGGGAGCTGGGCTCTGGCTGTGCTGAGAGGGAACGTCCGCACAGTGATGTGGCTAGGAAGCTCAGAGCGGCAGTGCTTGTGGGGCTGTGGAAGGGCTGCCTAGGGAAGGTGATGGCCAGCAAGAGCTTTCAGTGCTGGCCCCTTGCGTGTGGGAGCAGTGGCTGGACGTGTTGAATTTGGGAGCTGGGCTCTGGCTGTGCTGAGAGGGAACGTCCGCACAGTGATGTGGCTAGGAAGCTCAGAGCGGCAGGGTTTCTGGTTCTATGGAAGGGCTGCCTAGGGAAGGTGATGGCCAGCAAGAGCTTTCGGTGCTGGCCCCTTGCGTGTGGGAGCAGTGGCTGGACGTGTTGAATTTGGGAGCTGGGCTCTGGCTGTGCTGAGAGGGAACGTCCGCACAGTGATGTGGCTAGGAAGCTCAGAGCGGCAGTGCTTGTGGGGCTGTGGAAGGGCTGCCTAGGGAAGGTGATGGCCAGCAAGAGCTTTCAGTGCTGGCCCCTTGCGTGTGGGAGCAGTGGCTGGACGTGTTGAATTTGGGAGCTGGGCTCTGGCTGTGCTGAGAGGGAACGTCCGCACAGTGATGTGGCTAGGAAGCTCAGAGCGGCAGGGTTTCTGGTTCTATGGAAGGGCTGCCTAGGGAAGGTGATGGCCAGCAAGAGCTTTCGGTGCTGGCCCCTTGTGTGTGGGAGCAGTGGCTGGACGTGTTGAATTTGGGAGCTGGGCTCTGGCTGTGCTGAGAGGGAACGTCCGCACAGTGATGTGGCTAGGAAGCTCAGAGCGGCAGGGTTTCTGGTTCTATGGAAGGGCTGCCTAGGGAAGGTGATGGCCAGCAAGAGCTTTCAGTGCTGGCCCCTTGCGTGTGGGAGCAGTGGCTGGACGTGTTGAATTTGGGAGCTGGGCTCTGGCTGTGCTGAGAGGGAACGTCCGCACAGTGATGTGGCTAGGAAGCTCAGAGCGGCAGGGTTTCTGGTTCTATGGAAGGGCTGCCTAGGGAAGGTGATGGCCAGCAAGAGCTTTCGGTGCTGGCCCCTTGCGTGTGGGAGCAGTGGCTGGACGTGTTGAATTTGGGAGCTGGGCTCTGGCTGTGCTGAGAGGGAACGTCCGCACAGTGATGTGGCTAGGAAGCTCAGAGCGGCAGTGCTTGTGGGGCTGTGGAAGGGCTGCCTAGGGAAGGTGATGGCCAGCAAGAGCTTTCAGTGCTGGCCCCTTGCGTGTGGGAGCAGTGGCTGGACGTGTTGAATTTGGGAGCTGGGCTCTGGCTGTGCTGAGAGGGAACGTCCGCACAGTGATGTGGCTAGGAAGCTCAGAGCGGCAGGGTTTCTGGTTCTATGGAAGGGCTGCCTAGGGAAGGTGATGGCCAGCAAGAGCTTTCGGTGCTGGCCCCTTGTGTGTGGGAGCAGTGGCTGGACGTGTTGAATTTGGGAGCTGGGCTCTGGCTGTGCTGAGAGGGAACGTCCGCACAGTGATGTGGCTAGGAAGCTCAGAGCGGCAGGGTTTCTGGTTCTATGGAAGGGCTGCCTAGGGAAGGTGATGGCCAGCAAGAGCTTTCGGTGCTGGCCCCTTGCGTGTGGGAGCAGTGGCTGGACGTGTTGAATTTGGGAGCTGGGCTCTGGCTGTGCTGAGAGGGAACGTCCGCACAGTGATGTGGCTAGGAAGCTCAGAGCGCCAGGGTTTCTGGTTCTATGGAAGGGCTGCCTAGGGAAGGTGATGGCCAGCAAGGGCTTTCGGTGCTGGCCCCTTGCGTGTGGGAGCAGTGGCTGGACGTGTTGAATTTGGGAGCTGGGCTCTGGCTGTGCTGAGAGGGAACGTCCGCACAGTGATGTGGCTAGGAAGCTCAGAGCGGCAGTGGTTTCTGGGTCTATGGAAGGGCTGCCTAGGGAAGGTGATGGCCAGCAAGAGCTTTCAGTGCTGGCCCCTTGCGTGTGGGAGCAGTGGCTGGACGTGTTGAATTTGGGAGCTGGGCTCTGGCTGTGCTGAGAGGGAACGTCCGCACAGCGATGTGGCTAGGAAGCTCAGAGCGGCAGGGTTTCTGGTTCTATGGAAGGGCTGCCTAGGGAAGGTGATGGCCAGCAAGAGCTTTCGGTGCTGGCCCCTTGCGTGTGGGAGCAGTGGCTGGACGTGTTGAATTTGGGAGCTGGGCTCTGGCTGTGCTGAGAGGGAACGTCCGCACAGTGATGTGGCTAGGAAGCTCAGAGCGCCAGGGTTTCTGGTTCTATGGAAGGGCTGCCTAGGGAAGGTGAGGGCCAGCAAGAGCTTTCGGTGCTGGCCCCTTGCGTGTGGGAGCAGTGGCTGGACGTGTTGAATTTGGGAGCTGGGCTCTGGCTGTGCTGAGAGGGAACGTCCGCACAGTGATGTGGCTAGGAAGCTCAGAGCGGCAGGGGTTTCTGGTTCTATGGAAGGGCTGCCTAGGGAAGGTGATGGCCAGCAAGAGCTTTCGGTGCTGGCCCCTTGCGTGTGGGAGCAGTGGCTGGACGTGTTGAATTTGGGAGCTGGGCTCTGGCTGTGCTGAGAGGGAACTTCCGTAGAGTGGGCTCAGAGCGCCAGGGTTTCTGGTTCTATGGAAGGGCTGCCTAGGGAAGGTGAGGGCCAGCAAGAGCTTTCGGTGCTGGCCCCTTGCGTGTGGAGCAGTGGCTGGACGTGTTGAATTTGGGAGCTGGGCTCTGGCTGTGCTGAGAGGGAACGTATCCGCAGCACGCTGATGTGGGCTAGGAAGCTCAGAGCGGCAGGGTTTCTGGTTCTATGGAAGGGCTGCCTAGGGAAGGTGATGGCCCAGCAAGAGCTTCGGTGCTGGCCCCTTGCGTGTGGGAGGCAGTGGCTGGACGTGTTGAATTTGGGAGCTGGGCTCTGGCTGTGCTGAGAGGGAACC